>NC_135777.1:22451138-22498475 GCF_028453695.1 Augochlora pura | reverse complement strand
AACTGGATTCTAATTGGCTCCTTTTCGGCTCCGCAATTTCGCTGATGAAAGGAGCCAGTTTTAATCTCATTTATCGTGTCATTTATTGTTGCTTCTATACTTTGATACCTGGCGAATCAAATTTTGTTACAATTTAAAACTGAAGAATATTGTTCGTAATTATATGGTAGATTTCGAACTGCGAGACGTCCTGTTTTAAAAGATTGAACCCTTTGCACTCGGAGCCATTGGCGACTGTAAATCTGAAATAATATTTCTGACTCTAAGAAACATTTTTATAACTAAATTTCGATACACCATGTGTATATATTAATTAACGAATGCCTTTATTAAACCTTAAGCCTTGTCACCCATCATTCCCAGTTTTAGCAAATTTCTAATACCAACCCCCTGGTGAAAAAGGGTTGAAGCAAGCGACAGTTCTCCAAGGTTCTCCCGCGTCCGTCGAAAGTTCGTAGCTCGCGATCGCTCCGAATGCGAGCTAATTCTTGGCGGCGGCAATTATCGGTCGCATTATTCGGCATTAACGGCCGGGCGAGACGTGCCTCCCCCCCCCCCCCCCCCCCCCCCCCCCCCCCCCCCCCACCCCCCCTTTGACTATCGCCAGGCGGCCAGGATTCAGCGGACGACAGCTAAAGCAAAACGGGGACCGCGCGCGCCGTAATCGCGTTAAATTTAAATATTCGCCGGCGGTAATGTGCACGCGTGTGCTGGCCGTGAAGAGGCGGTCAACGCCAATCACGCGCGTCGGACGTACGCGTTGCGCGCGTCCCTCCCTCCCCCCCCCCCCCCCCCCCGCCCCCCGCCGCCCGCCGTTACAGCGAGCGATGACAATGTCGCGCAATTATAAACTGACGCTGTGTAGTGGCCGGGCCGGGCTAATGCGGGTCCGCGCGCCGCGCGCCAATGCCGCCCACTGCACTTCCCTCATTACTATACCGACTTCACTTCATTACTGCACTTCGCTCGATATTCCCGGGGATAAATCACAACAAGAACGGCGCGGGCCTGATCGTCGTCGCTCGGCCGGAAAATTCGCATCGTTTTCCAGGGGAGAAACGATTCCTCGTCCAACGAGGCAAAGGTGCTTTTACAGCGAGACGATATGAAAGTTACCACCTCCGTTTTTTAGTTACTTTCAAAGTTTATCGGCAAATGATTATTGCAGGCCGTGTTCGCCGCGAGAACCGGCCGAACCGAATGCCGAAAGCCGCACAAAGAAACGGGCGCCGCGGTATTCGTTCGCCGCAGCCGGTTCCCAAAGTTCCGAGAGCGCCCAGTTTCCCCATTGTTCTTGGGCCCCCCTCCCCCCTCCCTCATCCCCCCTTCGGCTCTTTATATATCGGCAAGCGGTTCGACGCCGGCGGCGCGTGGCTTGCGCGCTCCGAAACCGACTTTTCCGGCGCGTTAATTCGAAACCGTGAGAGAGAGAAAGAGAGAGAGGGAGAGAGAGGGAGAGAGAGAGCGATCGGGAGAACAACGGACCGCACTCGAGCCGCGGCGCGGATCGATCCGGAAGTTTCCGCGCGGTAGCCGGTTCAGCGTCGATTGATTCCCGGCGACTTCCTTTCAATCGCGGCCCGGCCCATTCTTTCTCCTTACTTTTTCATTATTCGCGATTTCAATCTTCGATTCCGGCGGCATCGCGGCCTCGGCTTCGCAGCGGCCCGTCGAGCTGCGCGCCTCGGTCTCTTTTCCCGCGCAAGCATGTCGGCTTAATGACTTGCAAACAAAACCGGTGGCCCTCGGGCCGTCGCGGCCCGATAATTAGAGAGAATACCCGGAGGCCGCGGGGGATGGCGGCGGCGGAGCTCACCTGCTCTCGGTTTTCCCGTCGATTCGACGGGGAAACGAAGAACCGCGGCGAGAAAAAGAAACCGCCGACAACGACGGCGCAAGAGGAGAGAGAGAGTGAGAGAGAGAGAGAGAGAGAGAGAGATATGGAGAAAGAAGAGCCCGCGTAATAATTTCTCTTTCGACGAAAGAGTAATAAATTCCGCTCGCCGGCGTGCCGACGATTGGCTTCGTTAGCCGCCGGTTCGTCCTCTTCATCGGTCACTTTAAAACGTCCGTCCGGCCTCCCTCCCCCCTGCGCGCCAGCGATCGCAACGCCCGACGGGATGTAAATCAAACGGCGCGCAACCCGATGGTCGATCTCCATACATTTCGACGTCGCAAACGGACCACCCCCCTACTCCCCCTGCTTTGTGACCCGTCCCCGGATCTCTGGCGAATGCCGTGGATACCCTCCAGGTAAATATTCCCTGTCTTTTTCGCTCTGGGCACTCTTCAGGTACCCTTTGCCCCGGCCGTAGTCTCGAGAGGCTACTCCATCCCGCAAGGCGCACCGCGGAAGATCGAATAAAGTTATCCGAGAAATGAGCAGGGTTGACGAGATGTACCGGTTTCGAATTTCAACCCCTTCAACTCGAAGTTGTTTCAGTTTCAAAATTGGGGCAGCCTTTTAACCTTTTAGGCACGGTTGGATTTGGAGCGAATGAAATTTTTCGTAAATAAAGTACCATTTTTCTTATTATATATATTTTATAGTATAGTATAATATAGTATAGTATAGTATGGTATAGTATGGTATAGTATGGTATAGTATGGTATAGTATGGTATAGTAAAGTCATTATAATGAAATGCATAATTATATACGCAAAATTAGTTTTAAATTGTTATCAATTTCGTAGAGAAAAATATAATTAAATAACTCACTCAGCAACGTTTAAGGTATACTCAGTGTCACCCCGTCGAAAGGGTTGATAAATCGTGGAAAAGCGATCGAGCAACTCGAAGAATAACACGGTCGCACTAAAACTGTGTTCGGATAGCCTCGGTCGCTTTATCGGTGAAATTGAAATCTCCGTCGGATATCGCGAGAAACGCCCCCCCGGAACAAATGGGGGGTGGACAAGCGGCTGAATCATTGATTCTATCGGCGAAACTTTCCGTGTCGCTCTGTAAACTATCGCTGTAGGATTGGGGAAATCTTCGGACCGATGGGGTGGAATTCGCGCCGTCCCCTTCGCCAAACTTCATCTCGAGCGGGGGTGGGAAGTTATTACGCTCTCGGTTCGCGAGCTGTCTTTCGCTTCGGCTTCCTTGAAAGATTCATCCGATGCTCGTCTATAATTTTTTGAACCGTTCGAAGACCGAGGGCGGTGTTGTTAGTTTGTGCGAGCGAAATGGGTGATAGGATTTTTGTGGTTTCTACTGGAAATAGATATATTTATCGTCAGAGGGTTCGCACTAATTTCCGCCAATGAAAATTGTTCAGAAGAAGATTCAAATTGGGGAAGATTTATTTTGAATAAATACCTAATCTGTAAATAATTTCTCGGTATTAGGTTTTAGTCGAATAAAAATTGATTTTAGTAGGAATCTGATCGAATTAAAATTCATTTCGGTAAGAATTTATTTTAATAAGAATTTATTCCAATAAAAATTAATTTCAGTAAGAATTTATTCGATTAGAAATTTATTTCAGTAAAAATTCATTTCAATAAGAATTTATTCGACTAAAAATGATTTCTGATAACAGCCTGCTCCTTCAGCAATTTCCATAAAAATCGAATGATCCGTAACGCACCATAAACAACCATTATCCAGCCAAGCAACTCGAACGAAACATTGAACCAAAAGAATCCATTCACCGAACGATCACCAAGGAACATTTATTCCCAACAATTCTGCGCATTACCTGATACGAACAGAGTCGCAGAGAGTCGGTAGTCCGCCGTCTCGAGAATTCGCGTTTCGAGAAGTCTGTTACTATTTAGAGGGTTCCCGAGCACAATGGAAAGTTGTAGGGCGAAAGCACTCGAGCAGAGTCGGACATCGGGAAAGCAGAAAGCGAATATCGAATGGGAATCGGGTTGGCCGACCGGACGGCGTCGTTACCCGCGCGGCGTAACGCGCGTCTCCGGCTCGAATACGTACGTACACGTATATACAAACACCGGGAAAATCAGAAATTCAGATGGTCGCCGATTCCGGCGGCGAACAAACGTCGCGCCGAAGGGAAATCGCGGCAACGGTAGCAGGCGACGGCGGCGTCGCGGCGCTTCAAACGCGATCCCCGTCGAGGCGTCTCGTATTTTCACGGGAAATCCATTTCCCCGGCGGCGCGTGTATCGGTGTGTTGCGCGCATCCCTCTGAAAACCCCCCTTCCCCCTCGGGCACACAAAGTATTCCGTGGGATCCGTGTAAAAGAGCGAATCGTATTCCACGGCGAATCTATCGGCGCCCGTGAACAGAGGCGGAGAACGCGTTTATATTTGATCAGCCGTGAACAATGCAATTCGTTTCGCCCTTTCGGAGCGCCGGTGAAATTATCGTTCGCTTCGAGAAAAATGACGGACCTCTTTCGGGTCGTAAACTTCTTCGTCGAACGAGCCGATGAGAATTCTATCTCGATCCTTCCATCTCGATCTGCCGAATCGATTGCTTTCTCGCAATCTGCGCGTTCACGTTCCTCGTTGATAGACATTATACTGTTATCGTACTCGGCCAACGATTACTTAGCGGCGCAGAACGCTCGCGTTCCAGCGCGCGGGAGACTCGGGAGAAATTAATCCTTTGCACTCGAGTGGTGACTGTGAGGCACCGTGAAATTGTTCTGTCACGTTGCAAAATAATCTTTATACTAATAAAGTTTGCATTTTGAATATTGTTAAGGTTATGTTATGTAGATACAAATGATGAGAATCAATTACATACGCATAAAATATACATTGTTATCTAAAATGGAAATACTGTAAAGCCAGAAAAATTACTTCAGATTTAAAAGTTAGAGTAAAAATGGCTTCGAGCGCAAAAGGTTAACATCCGGTGTGGTTCGTCTTTGCGTCGGCCGCCTCCTTGCCGCAGAAGTTGCCGCGAGTACCGGTCCCGTTTAATAAGGAGCGGTTCCAACCCTCTCTGGACCAGCGCGCTTTTAAAACCTCGGCTGGATAATCGTGCGTGAAATTGACTCGCCAAGTCTGACGGGGCCGCGGGGATCCTCCCCGTGATCGTCGCGATCACACGGGCGCGACGCGCGCGCCCGGCACGGACGGATCGCGCGCACAAAAGACGGCTGCCGTCGGAGCCGGGGCCTCTTAATCGAAATCGATGGCTCGTGCGATTTCGCGGCGGCCGGGGAGGGCGCTGGTGAAGAGAAGAGAGTGAGAGGGGGAGATGTAAAAAAGAGAGAGAAAGAGGAAAAGGTGAAAGAGAGAAAGACGTACAGAGAAAGAGAGAGAAAATGGGAAAGTAAAGGCATAAAGAGAAGCAAAAAAGGGGAGAACAAATAAAAAGAGTGGGAGAAGAACTGGAAAAAGAGAGAAAAAAATTGGAAAAGAAAGGGGGGGCGGAGCATGAGAAAGAGAGACTGAAAGAGAAAGAAAAAGACAGAGAGAAAGAAATAGAAAGAAAAAGGCATAAATGCAGAAAAATGGAGAACAAGTAAAAAGAGGAAGAAAGGAACCAAAGGACGAGAAAAAAATAGAGATTGAGAATAAGGGAGGGGGTAAGGAGGGCGCAAATAAACGAGCGTTTACAATGTAGGAGGGTGGGAGAAAGGACGCCGTCGGCGTCGGCGTCGTCAGCCGCTTGTCACTCGCTTTAACCGTGCGTCAGTCGATATCATCGCGCGCGGAGTGGAAATCTCTGCTATTGACAAGCGCATGAATATCGTTAATAATAAATAATGCCACCGCCCCTGGCAGCCTACCCGCCCGGGGTAGCCGCTCCGCTGCTTGTCGATCCTTTTCGCCTCGTCGCTCGATCGGAGCAGTCGACGCGCGGCGAGGATTAAAAAGCCGAGCCAGCCGGAAGCGGCTCTCCTGCCTTGCCCCCTCCCCCCCTCCCTCCCTCTTCGATCCTTTCACGCGTCACAACTTGCTCGAGGATGCGTGCCCGTCTTCGAGGATCATCCGCCGACGCGTCACCGAGCTCGCCGATTCTACGGTGCTCCACGATTCTATGGGGAATCACTTCGGAGATCGTTTATCCCTTTATGCGACTGCTATTCGATGAGAATGCTTTTTATTTCTTTGTATTGGATCGACTCGCGGTTGACTTTGTTCGGTTAGTCCGATTTTAGTTTCAATGATTGGTGAGAAGTGGCAAATGTATTTTGTGAGGTTTTGTTTTAGGAAAAAATGTTTAGTGCTATTGTTTTTATATTTAGTTTGAACGATTACAGGGAAATAGTGAATGCATTTTTTCGAATTTTCATTTTAGGCTTAGGAGACGATATTTATTAGTATTATATTTAGATTTAATTTGAATGATTAGCAGGAAGTAGCAAATGCATTTTTTGACTTTTCATTTTAGGCTCAGGAGAAAATATTTATTACTATTATTTATTTTAAAATAACAGCAGGAATAACGTAGTTATTCCTTCTACAATTATATGAAATAATTCGAGTCACTTAGGCTTTATTATAAAACTATTATATCACTGTATTATGAAAATATTATACCATTTTAAAAGCAAAAATTTTCTGCATTCTCTTACTCGCAGAAAATACAGCAATAATGCTCGTTTAAGATCTCGTTTAAGAAATAAATCTCTCGCAAATGAACGTCTTGTCTTTTACAAACCGACGTAAAGCAGCAGTTCTCAGCGGCCCCGTAAATCGAGGTATTAATCTCGCCGGGAATGTGCCGATTCCTCGCGATTGCCGTTCGGATAAAGAAGAAACAGATTAATTGGAAATTGAATATTTAACAAGACCGATATCCCGGCCGAGTTAATTCCGTGCGCGATTCTTTCTTTAGCGAAAGCTTTTTTCCCCATTCGCGAGACGAAGTCGCGACCTCCGCGGCGAAGGTAATACGAATCCCAAGGACTCCGGGACCGAGATACCCCCCTCTCTCTCTCTCTTCGATATCAATAAGCAATTAAGGATAACCGATAATAAAGTTCTAACAGAGGTAAGGTCCCGGGTCGTGCGAGCCCGTCGAAGAATATCGAGCGGGTATCGAGGGAACCGACTTCTCCCTTCTCGTCGTGTACACAATAAACCGTAGGGCGCGACGAAGACGCCGGTGTGTCCGTTTATCGTGCCGATCCGAGCGGGACGTAATTGCACGTTAGCCGATACGAAAATTAAAGCTGGCGACGTCGAGCATCGGTTGAACGGCAATTAATACGGCTTTCATGAGAGCCATTAGTACAGAGCTCTCGTCGTGCCTCTTTTTTCTTTTTTTTTTTATTTTCCCTTCTCGTCGTGCTGCACGTTATGTTTTCATTGCGCTCGGCCGGCAATGGGTGGGAGGGGGGGAGGAGGAGGAGGAGGAAGCGCACGGTTGGACGAATCCCGCGATTCCGGCAAATAAAAATTCAATTTCTCGCGATACTTTATTGATTCTGCTCCGTAATTTGAACGGCATCCGAAATTCCTTCGGATGAGCAAATGTTCTGCCGGAGAGGTTTTTAAATCCCTAATGTATATAGGAGCAAATCAAATCGTAATGTGTAATACATAACCTAATATAGAAGCAAATAAAATCGTAATGTAATCAACTATAGAAGCAAATAAAATCGTAATGTAACCTAATATATTACCTAATATACGTAACCAAATATATTACCAAATAAAATCGTAATGTATAATATATAATCTAATATACTACTGAATAAATTCTGAAAGTAACTGCAATGATTTTCCTCGCGAAATGGAATAATCGAAATTATTTTATAATTTTTGAAGTCGCCGTATAAGTGCTTATAAATTGAGATTAAAATTTGATTGGAAAATAGCATTTCCTCGGAGTTAAAAATATTAAATAAACACAGATCTTGTACTTAATCCTTCTTTAATATTTTCAATGTAAAGCACAGATATCTATTTAATTTATAAACGACCTGTCACTTAAATAGAAAATAAAAATTGAGACTTAAAAATTAAAAGAGTGAAAAGGCTAAAAGGCAATCTTTCTTGCAATGAAAAATATTGCTTTACACAAAAATATTATAAAAATTATTATCAACGTCAAGAGCAGCACGATTTTTCATCCGCCAGAATCGCGACTCGTCGAAGCGCGCGCGGCGCCGTTTAGGGGATGCGGCTCCGTTCCGTGAGCCGATGAATATGTAGATGGATCTTTTTCTCCTCGAAAGAGTTCGACGAAATAACTGTGTTTCGCGAGCGGTCGCGCGACGAAATTCTTTGCATTTTTAACGCTCGGAGGCCGCAAGAATTCCGGCCGTCGATTTTTCGTGCACGCGCGCGCGCGTTCTGAAAATCGCGAGAGGGATCAAACAAACCATCGTGTGTTTCTGCCGGACGCGGAAGACGTTTAACCCCGGCTCTCTACCGACGGATATGGAAATCCTATTGTCTTCGCAGCCGGCTTCACCGTATTTCTTCCAGCTTCTCCGTCCATTATCTCGATCGGCGGAATTGGAACGGACGCGAGGGGGGGAAGGGGCGCGGCGGCGGTTCGAGAATAAAATTTCAATAGCCGGCGCGGAGAGGATAACCAAATCGATGCTTACGCCGCTGTCGATGCAGTTAATGCGATTTCTCTCTCTCTCTCTCTCTCTCTCTCTCTCTCTCTCTCTCTCTCTCTCTCGAATCGCGGCTTTTGTCGCGGAACACTTCCAGCTTTTGCGAGCAGCTTTCGTTCGACGATTTATTGATAAGACTCGTTTCTACGCCGCGGCGAGATTTTTAGTTGAATGGGAACGATCCACCATCGCTGCCGAGAATAACCGTGTCAGCGATTTTATCGTCTCTCTTTTTATCATTTTCGATCTGTTGGATGAACGCGATAGTGCTCGAGTATTGTTGCAGAAGTAATTTTATTTCCTTCTTTTCTGTTTAAGCTGTCTATTTGGAAAATTGAAATTATTTCTGCAATTACCGTGATAGATGACAATTTGACAGCGATATTTTTTCTTGCGTCTCAGATATATTAGACTCGATGGTTTAGTACCTTTTTGGTTTAATGCTCAGATGATTGTTTAATATTTTTGAAAGTTTAATATTTTTGAAAGTTTAATATTTTTACTGCTGCAGCCTCGATGGAATTATGCGCTCAGATTTATAGATTAATTACCGTGGAATGCGACGATATTGGTATTCGAGCTTCGTCCGGGCTTGTTACGAAAATGTTATATTATAATAAATGGAACACGATGCTATAATGCATTTCTCGAGCTTCGTTGGAATACGATCGCAATAAGGAAATTAGCGAATCGCGTTTTATGCAACATTAAAATATTAAAATATCAAATATGTTGTATACGTGATATAATGTATTTCTCGTCCAAGCAGCTATTATATAGCATTTCTAAAAATCACGTAAAAAAGAAAAATAACAAGAATAATACATGGGACTAAAATGAAAATGACTAAATTAACCCTGTACTAAAGAATTTTACTTGCAAATCTAAAATCATTTTTCCGGTTATTCCGCACATGAAATTGATTCCTGATAACACATAACCTGACATAACCCTCTACACCCTAAGTAATTTTACCTGCATTTTAATTTACCTAATTTTACCTCATACCCTTAATTCTATCAATCTACACTTTGCCAATATAAAAATAATTTCAGCAGACGATATAAAAATTTTAATGATTCTTCAGAATTACTACTCGAGGTCAAAGGCTTGAGAGTCATCCGGAACAATCGGCGACGAAGAATACGTCATAGAGCCCCGGCTGTTACAACCCTTAAACGTCTCGTCGAAAGAACATTCCGCCGCAAAGAACACCGCGTGTTCCCGCAGTCTATGCGAAGCGAAAAAGAAAGTTTCGCCGGGTAAACTTCCGAAGAAATCTACAACGCGAAGACGTCTGCGATCGGTGGACCCCCACGACGAGAGTCAGCGAAGATGCTCGAATTTGCATCCGCTCGGTTGATCGTTCGAGGACTGGCCACGCCCACGCGGGCCATCGAACCGCGCGCGTCGAAACAAAGCGAGGAAAAAAGCGACGATTCGACGGGCATTAATTAACAGTGAGAGAGAGAGAGAGAGAGAGCGAGAGAGAGAGAGTCGCGTAGCGTCGCTCGGCTGAAAAACTGGCTCGTCAACGCGCGACATAATTACCGGAAGCCCGGGCCGGAGTTTAGCAGGCGGAAACAACAGATTCGGCGATTCGACGAGCGCCGCGGAATTACGTTTGTCTACTACCCTCATTAGGAATTCCTGCAGCTCGTTATCCCGGGGGCACAAAATTCGGGTTTCGCCGGTACTCCTTCACCTCCGCGCCAAACCCCCGTCCGCGACCTTAACCGGCGCGGAATCCCCGCGAAACTTTACGCGGAAACGATCGACCACGGAAACGCGCTCGCACGTGGAATTATGCGCGGCTGCGTCACGCTGAACGACTCGAAAAAGTTGGGGGTGTTTTGGGAAAAAAAGCTCAGAAATAGACATCATTTACATCGTCAAATATTGCTGTATTATATATAAATATTAAGTTAATAATACCCAAAAAGAATTAAAAAGATTGGCTGACTTTTGTTGACAACTCCGCGAAAAATCGTCGACCTGGCAAGGTCCGCTTTAAAGTGCTGTAACTTTGCGAGAAAAAATCGCAGCTAGGTATCTCTTTTTTTAAATTAAAGGGGAAGAATCGCACTTTAATTCGCTGCAAACGGCATCTCTTAAAAAAATTTTCCAAAGTCTGCACATTTTTTCGAATTTGGTACCTACCAAGTATCGTTACGATAATTACCGATATTATAAAACGATGTCATATATAAATAGTTACATTCGTAAATGTTTATCAAACTTAAAATCTACTATACCTATCTCAAAGTAGAGATTCCCAGCTCCAATTTAAAAAAGGTACCATCACCCCGCAATCATTTCTCGCCGAGTTCCCGTCGATCGAAGCCGGCCGAGTTCATAAAAAATCGTTTCGCGCGCAACATTTTTCCCGAGCGGCGTATACGAAAGCAATCCGCCGACGCAGGCCGCGCAGAAACGAACCGCGTCCATTCCCGAGTCTCGATTCGGCAGGTAATCGGATCGCTCCACCAATTCCGCGAAAGGGTTGCGTCGACTCTGCGGGGGGAGGGGGTGAAAAAAATGGCCAAAGGTTCGGCGCCGCCGATATTCATTACGAATTCGCGGGGCGGCCAAACAGCGTCCTGCGCGGCGCAAGTCGGGCCCCGTTGTCTTTGTCCCCCGATTCCGCCGTTTGACAATCGGGCGCGGCAAACACCATCTCGCCCCGGCGGACAATCGAATTTCAATTTAGACCCGTCGAACCGCTACTTCCCGCTACAACACGCTCGAACAAGCAATCCTTTCCATTAATGCGACAATGCCGAGCCGGTCGGTCGGCCAGCCTTCCCCCTCTGCCCCACCTCCCACACCCACCCCTCCCTCGACGTATTTACTTCGGCGAACCCGGAAACTAAGTCCACGCGCGCACGCGACATCCGCTTCCTATACTACGCGCGCACGCCTACGTTCTCCTTTTCCAGGAGCCGGCACAACCCCTCGCGAGCTCGACGCCCCTGCGGGGGGCTCCGAGGCGTTCTCACACCCTCGACGCAAACCCCCGCGGCGACAGTTTGCTGGCGAACGACGCGAGCTATTCTTCCTCGCTTCGCTGCTAGGCGCCACCTGTTTTCCTTCCGCTCTTCCGCGTTCTTCGCCGCTTTCCGGCCTTTGTGGTGAACGGTTCTCTGCCGACAGTGTCTGGAATAGAGGATACGATGGGGCAGGAGCTAATCGAGAGGTTTACACGAGGTTTTTTGGACGAGGGTCTTCTAGCGAAATCTGTGTCTAATTTTCGACGTTTGGAAGAGGAATATTTGGCGAATTATTTCATAATTCTTGGCATTGTTAAAATATTTTAAGGAGGAGTTTTTAAATATGTTTAAGTATATTTTTTTTATTAAAGCTTTATTATGTTTGTAGTGTAAATTGTATTTAAATTGTATTGGAGTTTATGCAAATGTAATCTTGGCATTGTTAGCTAAGAGAATAGACAGGGTCGTCCTGGGGTGCATCGCGACAAAACAAATTTCCAACCAAACGTGATACACGTCGTAGCTAAACCATCACCTGCAAAAAGACGAAGCAGCGACGAAGCCGCTCGGAAGCCGCGTTCCGCGGTGAAAGACGTCGACCGCACGCGAAGATCGCGGAACGCGCGGATAATCGTTCGGCCGACGGGTTTATTTTGACAGATATAGGTGGAGGCGAGCGACAGCCGCGTGGCCGATAACTCATGCGCATAGGTGTACTTATTCAATGGCGCGTATACACACCTATCGGGGTCGGCGTGCAGAGAGCGTTTGCCGGCCCCAGGTGGCGGCGTCGGCGGGGAACCCGGGCGGCGGCGGTGCGCCGCGCGCGATCGTGTTCCTGACGTGCACCGCGGCTCCCCGTGACGCGTGTTTCCCTCCTCCCCCCACCCTCTCGCGCGCGCCCTCGGTAGTTGCAGTCGGGCGTCTGGTTTACATCTGAACGTGACAAGGCCCTGCACTGCGCGCACGGTTTGTCTTTATGCATGGGAAAGTCTATACCCCGACGCCGCGAAACGCCGCGCGGACGCCGCCGCCGCCGTCGCCGCCGCCGCCGCACGGTGCACGGAGTACAGAGCCTAGATCCAACCAGGCATTATCGAACACGTGCATGCTATCTCGCTGAATGTCGGACTAATTGCGAGTCTCGCGTCTGCCGCGCGGTCTGTATACAGAAATCCCTTTGAAACGGAAGCGACACGGGTCTGCCCAACGGAAAACTTGTGTAACGAGCTGCTGCTGCTGCTGCCCCCCTCTCCTCTCCTCTCCTCTCTCTCTCTCTCTCTCTCTCTCTCTCCTTATAATTACCCGCGCCGCACGCAGAACCCGGGCTTAATCAGGAGACCGACGCAGACGTTTTTTCGACGGGACACACGGTCGCTTCTTCGAGGCTTCCGGCCAGCCGCAGAGCAAACCGACGCCGACGCCCCGCGACCACTGTCTGTCCGCGCCGCTTTTACGACGAGGATCTCGAAGCGGGGAACTTTCGCCGGCGAGTCCCGCTTTAGAATGCTTCCGAGTTCGGGTTAGGGCTCTCGCGGCGATCCACCAAGCGATCCTTATTCTTTGAATTTTATTTGTGCGATGACATTTCTAAAATGGTATAAGGTTATCGACCATAGAGCTGCTCCTATTTTCTGACGTAAGTGGCGTTACAGGGTTGCAGGTGACTCGAAATAAAATTATTTATAAAATATAAAATATGATACACGGCGTCAGTTTGGAGTATAAACACAACCTCGATGATTTAGAATTTATTTACACTTTGACTAACGATTTATAATTATCACGTGGTGATAAGGTGACTCGAAATAAAATTATTATTTATAAAATATGATACACGGCGTCAGTTTGAAGTATAAAGAGAACCTCGATGTTTTAGAATTTATTTACACTTTGACTAATGATTTATAATTATAATTATCACTAACGATTTATAATTATCACGTGGTCATTGACAACCCCAAGGAATCAACCCCTTCTAGAATTAAAAAAAGATAATTTTTCCCAAAGCGAATTGTCTCGTAAATAATAAAAACAAAATTCGACGACGTTACGAATTGTTGCGAAGGACACAGGAGGAATTGCATCGAAAAACGAACGTGTTCCGTATCGACGCGAAACGACATGAATATTCAGGGGAAAGAAGGTCGGGGTAAAAAGGACTGTCCCATTTCGCTGACAAGGCAACAGGCTTTGGGCGGTGAATACAGTGCCGGTAACCGGGACGGTGTCTTGAAGAACTGCGGCGTCGGCGAAGGTTTCGGGGCAATTTGTCCTGTCGACGGGTAGAGATCCCTGCAAAGGATCGTTTAATTCCGAGAGGAAAATGGCGAAGTCGATCGAGCGGAGGACGAGCCGTGAGCTAATGGGAATATTGACGGACGGGCTCGTTCGGCCTGTCGCCGGGGCTCATTAAATTGTCAATAATCTTTGATCTCGGTATAGACGGGCGTCGTTTGCATACGCGGCTCGACCATCGTCGCTGTGACGCGATCCGCCATCCTTTTCGACCTGCCGAACTACCAAGATAACGACACCTTGGCGCCGCAACGACAATCGAAGCTGCGGAACTATTGTGATGCAACCCTTTTTCTAGCTGCCATCGCAACAGTATCCCAATCGGCGCTGCGTTGTTGCTCATTCGGGCCCTTTTTGGACTAGACAAGACCTAGCACTTGGACCCAGATCGTCCCGATTAACCAATCACTTGGACCCAGATCATCCTGATTAACACAAGCACTTGGACCCAGATCATCCTGATTAACCACTTAGGCCCACATTAAGAACATAGGACCCGAAAGCTGAGGAGTGAAAATATCTGGGTCCTAGCACTTAGACCCAGATCATGCTGATTAATCACTTAGGCCCACATTAAGAACATAGGACCCGAAAGCTAAGGAGTACAAATATCTGGGTCTCAGCACTTGGACCCAGATCGTCCTGATTAACCAAGCACTTGGACCCAGATCGTCCTGATTAACACAAGCACTTGGACCCAGATCATCCTGATTAACCACTTAGGCCCACATTAAGAACATAGGTCCCGAAAGCTGAGGAGTACAAATATCGCCCTGGAAACTAAAATAAGGCAGTCTTTCAGCAAAGCTCGTGGTATACTCTACATCAAAACTCTACGAATATCCTTCAAAACTCTGTCAAAGCATAGCTAGTCTGCGGAGAGAATAGGGACAGTTTATTCTGAACCTGGCCACCTTGAGGGTAACTCGGAGATGATTAAACCTTTTGACAAACAGACGCTTGGCAAATGTTATAGACAGTCCTACCACCCTAGGAAAAAAATTGACCTGCCTTCCTAATGCCCGGGAATTTTAAATGACAATTTCTCCTTACTTTTTGATCACGGTACTATATCCGAGAACAGTGTATTCTCCGCGTCATTAGGCTACAAAGGCGGAGGAATACCCATCGCAATTAACAATCCGCGTCGATACGTATCAAAGGGAGGGGCTCTCGCTCTTTAAAATTCTACGAGCGCCCCGAATCCGTCGCGAAACTTATCGTCGAGCCGCCACGGATCGGAACAGATGACAACGACGACGACGGCGACGTCCCTTTCGTTAGCGCGACCCCAATCTATAACGATGTTTGCCGGAGAGAAGTTCGATGAAATCCCAATGCACACAACGGCGAAATGCGCAGCACAAAGGCAGCGCGTCGAAACCCGACGATACAAAGAACAAAAGCCCTCGCCGTGTGTCGCGGTGCAGCGCCGCGACGCGCAGCTGAGCGTCTCGACGACCCCGTTTCCCAGCCGACGAATAAATCCGTCGCGGCTCTCCCCGCGATTCGATCTGGCCTATCGGCTCGGTTAATGCCTAAGCAGAGAACCCGCCGCCACATTGTTCGGGAGTTTCGCCGCGAATTCGTTCAGACTTCGTTCGAGGGCTGAACGAAGATCAAGTGCCTCGCGGCCGTCGTTCTTTCCGTGACGCGAATCCCGGATTGCGGGCAACTCGGCGATCGCTTTGCTACCGTCTCGCGAATATAGAACAGCCGGACCGATATAAATTGTCGCCGATTTATTCGCCGGCTCTTGATTGTTCCGCGCTTTGTCGAAAGAGGTGGAACACCTGCTCTCGATAAGTCGAACGCGTTTTATCGTGTAACACGTGTCGGTCGCTTGGTAAAAAATCGTTTCGTATCGTATATGTTTCTCGAATTTTGTTTATAAGATATATAGTATAAGAGAGTAGGTGCATATAAAATATTTTATAAGCAAAAGTTTGTAAAATATAAAATATAAACAAAAGTTTATAAAATATAAACAAAAGTTTATAAAATAAACAAAAGTTAATAAAAGAAGTTTAATAATTAAAGATCGATACTAATTAAAAACGGGGTCGATTAGAGTCACAGCGGTGGAAGAGACTACACTGCGAGCTTCGCAGTAATTTTTCTCATCCTGAGAAAGTGGAAGACTAGCGTTAATATAATTTAAATCTCAGTTAATTCACATTAATTTCATAGTTTACTTCCCTCGCCTTTCTGACATAGAAACGATAATTTTCAAGACCGCTTGCGCCACTGTGATTCTCTAATTCTCAATTCTAATCCTCGATCTTTCCTCTTCAATTCTGAGATAGAAGAACTAAATTCTCTCGATCGTTCCAGAGCGCCGGGTTCGCCGAGAAGCGGCGCGAAGAGTCGGACTCGAGACGAGAAACTCCGTATTCGGTTACATATTCATTAAAGCCGGCAGGCACCGGCAAAGGACGCGCGTCCAGTGACAATATACATCTTTTGTAATTCTAGAAACAGCGAGGACGACAACGGGACAGAAGGAGAGGGGGGTGTCGGAAATAAAACGCGTCCTCCGGCAATGATCCCCGGGATCGTCCTCCCCTGGTTCCCCGACGCCGGCGATTCGAGTTTCATGGAAACGAGGTGCGTCGCGTCGCGGCGGCCGCGACAGTCCGACGTATTTAATTCCCGTCTTAAGACGGAATATCCAGTTTCTCGGTGGAAAACGATGTTCCCGTCGACGGGCCCCGGCAACCCGACGTCGACGTCGCCCGGACGAGGGTAGTCACAGCTCGCCCAGCATGTTTACACAATGTCAGCGCCCGTGTTTGTCCTCGCCCGCCTTGAATTTCCTATTCCCTCGTGGATCGGTCGTTGGCGGGTTCGCAGACAGCCCAGAAGTTCGCCCCGGGCGTCGAACTGATCTCAGACGCGTATTTAACGCAATAATTGGTAGCACGGCGACGACGGATTGATGGCCGAGACGGGAAACCAACGGCCTTCGGCGCGATCCAGATATTTGTTTACGCAACGCGTCGCCCGTACGAGTGTTGTCCAAATAATGCGAGACACAACGCCCGGAGACGCCCTTGGCGGAATCTCGTTAAAAAGTCGAGACGACGAGCAGACGCTGTTTGGGAGACGCAGTCTAGGAGGATTGTTGCTCCGCTTCGGCGAACCGTAGGCTTCGTCTCGCGAGGCTCTATAGGTGAATTAATGGACTCTCGAGTCGGAGTGGCACGCTGTTAATATTAATTCCGACTCGCGAAGAGATGACATTTACAGTCGTTGATAGATTGAGGAGGGGCGACGTGAGAACGATTTCCCAACGTCGACGTTGTTACTGTAGCGATGACGTTATCAGGCGCGATTGGAGTCTAAGAAATTCTATATTTTAGGTAATTAATGGGGACGAGGATTTTATGTAATTAATAGGGCTGAAAATTTGATGCGTTTATGTAAAAAGTGAGGAGATGAAATTTAAAATAATCAAACAGTTTAAACAATTTCAAGATGCTATTACATTCAATTTATTAACCCTCTACGAGTCGAATATTTTTCTCAGATTTTTATCCGCATTCAACTTGCAAGGCATTTGCATTGATGCTTTATAAAAAGTTTTATAAAATAGCATTTATAAAAATATAAAATTGTCAATTCTACAAATATATTTTTATCAATTCCATTCACCCTCGAGATACTAAAAAATACGTATACAATAATCTAAACTATCTCCGGATTTTAATTTCTCCGAAGGGCTCCTGAATTTTTAAATCCAGCAATATTTTCCCCCGCAATTATTGCAACAATGATACACCGCGAACCGCCCCAAATCTAACCTAATTCCGAGGACGAGAATACCTTGTGTCTCTCGCATACAATAATTATGCGGAAGAAGGGAGGACCCGGGTCCGCCCAGCCTCGAGCCCTCGAAGACCTCTCCGGTCCCAAGTCCCGGCGACCGTCTACCTGAAAAATGTATTTAAATAGAGGGTAAATTCACCGGCGTTAACGACCCTCGCCGGTGGTTCCTTTTGTTCCGATATAGAATCGGAAACGCGGAGCCGCCGGAAAATTCCGAGAGGGTGGGGGGTTCTCTCACGGTATTTTTTTTCTTCGGGCACGTAGTCGCGCGGTCGCACGCCGAGAGTCGCCGAAGAGACACGACGTAATTCCAAGTTTCTCTCGCACGGTAACGACACTCAGGTAATTGCACTTAAATTACACCGGTTTAGTTCTCGCAGAGACACGAAAGAGGGTGGAAGCCCTGTGCGACTTGAGGGCTCTCTCTCTCTCTCTCTCTTTCTCTCTCTCTGCGTCGCGCCAGTAGCGGAATAGTCGAACTTTTCTGGTTTTGCCTTCGTTTCCCCACAACGCGCGTTCGACCCTCGATTTTTTCCCCACACATCGCGAACTTTTACAGTTACCCGTCAGCCATCCCTCTCTCCCTCTCTCTCTCTCTCTCTCGCTTTCTCCTCTCTCTCTCTCTACCGGCGGTCGTTCCTGCGAGCGCTTTTTAACGAGGGCTAAACTTTCCTGCACGCCGCACGCTCGCAATTTTCGCTATTGCATTATCGAGCATTACATTCTTCTCGGTCACGCTTTCACCACCCCGAAATCGTTCGCGCGGCCCGTCGAATTAATGGACGATATTTTCACGGAAAATTGCACAATTGCCGGCCGCCGCCGCCGGCGATGTTTAATCGACGAATGATATTTAATCGACGGATGCTACGCGCCCGTTTCCTGCCGACGAAAGTCAATGGAGACAGACCTGGATCTCCCTCCGATTTAACCCTTTGGCCACGGCAGACTTTGGCACGGCCGTAGTTTTTCGTTAGACACGCGTTTCTGAGGAAGTATATTAAAATATTTAAAATATCGAATTCTGTTACATTGAACCAATATTACTTGAAGTGAAGAATAATATTAAGATTTTTTACAATATATAACATAAATATTGCACGATATATAATTAATCAAATTTAATAATAAACGGGGTGGAAATTTGATCTTGACGCCTATTGGCGCCTACAGCTCCGGGAAGCCAACGTGTGTCGGACGCCAATAGGCGCCGACAGTAGTCAAAGGGTTAACGAACCCCGATTTGTCGCGCGAGAAAAAGAAATCACTCGGTCGACAATAAAACAACACGCTTTCGTACTCACTGCGTGGATTTTCAATTATCGTTCGCGAGCTGGAATAGTCAGCGAGTTTCCAATTCTGCGACAGCCGTCTCTCGCGGAACAGAGAGGAACAGAGAGAGAGAGAGAGAGAGAGAGAGTTGCTCGTATCTGTACGCGCCGAGCTGACGGCGAAACATGCCCGAATAATGACTGCCATTTACTCTAAATAGTAATCACTTTGCGGATTATTACTCCGGCAACTTCCCTCGCTCCGCCGTCTCCGAACTGTAACGAGTTTTCATTCAAACAAACTTACCCTCCCCACCCTCCCCCCCGCGATGCACCCTTCCTACACGTTTCCGCGAAATCCGGCCGGCGAACACGGGGCGGGTTCCGCTCGTGTAACATTCCCGCAATTAATACGGCGATCAATCGACCGCGGCGGAAACTCCGCCGATTTCGCTGCGCGTTGAAGAGACAGCGTCGCGCGTCTCGCTTCTGCGGCGCGGCCGTTCATTGCGACAGTTTTAACGATACTTTTATGCTTAAACAAAAAATACAATCTCCCTCGATAATGTTTAACAACAAAAATACGTCTGTCAGAAATATATATAATATAATATGTATATGTCAGATAATATATAATAATATATAATATGTCAGATAATATATAATAATATATAATATGTCAGATAATATATAATAATATATAATAATATATAATATGTCAGAAATACTCTCCCTAAAATTAACAGAAAATATTATAGATACCAAAGCAATTTTCCACAGCCTTAAATAACAATATTTATGCAAAAAGTACACGCGTCTTCACGTTTGAGGGATTGAGTCGTGGAAAAAGTGGTCGTAGAACGCGTCGCCGCAGATTTTCCATAGGTAAGCACGGAGTGGCGAAAGAGAGAGAAAGAGAGAGAACGGCCCCTGAGAACGGGCTTTATTCGCGCGGCAACCTGTGGTCACCGTAAACCTTGGCCGTATCTTGCAGTTATCGGAAGCGATAGTTTACCAGGCGGTAACAGAGGGGGGGAAGGGGTGGTGCGCAGGGTCGGCTGGCCGCGATATTTCGCGAGCATGGGGTCCCTTTGTCGACCTTCTCTACTGTGCCGGCGTTCCTTTCGTCGCGTCGCGCGCGTTTCTTACCCGAAACGGGGGACGGAGGAAGAGATTGCACCGTTGCAGCCCATAGAGAGAGAAAGAGAGAAAGAGAGAGAGAGAGAGAGAGAGAGAGGGATCCCGGACGCTTTTTCAATCCCGTGAACCGGGGTGGAAGCGGAAGGACGCGCGGGATTCGGTGCTTTAGGGTGACTTTATGGTAAGCAGCTTCGATTTTCCGTTAAGGTTACGGGCCACGGGTTGGTGCCACGGTCGGCCGGCTTACGGGCCCGGGGTCTATTCCGCGGATTTTCAGGGATAACCCGCGCCCGATAACGTTCCACCCGGCTGCGATAAGCCCCGGCGTCGTCGTCGTCGGCCCAACGACGAGGATTTCCAACTTTCTTTACATCGGCACGCGACGGTATTTCGACGCGCCGACCAACCCCCGTCGGCGTCGTCCTGCGCCGCGTTTAATCCGGGAATTGGACAACGCTGTTACAATATCCATCGCGATGCAATAGCGTAATATAGCGTAATATAATAGTCGAATTGCCGTAATTGCAGCTCTGTAATTTTATAAATGTCATTTTTATAAACGTAATATAGCGTAATATAATAGTCGAATTGCCGTAATTGCAGATTTGTAATTTTATAAATGTGATTTTGTTATTTTATTTTTTAGCTGATGAGACGTGAAGTATCTAAGAAAAAAAAAAAAATCTAATTTTATGAGGGCGATGTTCAGTGATTTCTCAAACAATTGATGTTTTTGGGTTGAGGGTGGCTTCTATTAAAAGGAATTTAAGACAGGCCGTGAAACAAGCGTGGTTTATTCGGAGTAGATTTTAATGAAGGAGAACAAAAGGGGTTGACAACGATAGAGAGCGCGCAGTGTAAATAATAAGTGACCGTAGCATCGCACAGAGCTTGGTGTCGCAGAAAGAAAACGCGGCACGTTCAACAACAATCTTGAAAGGTGGCTACAATTAATATACTAAAATATATAGAAATAAAAAGAAATTGGACGACTCTGTTACAATATTTGTTGCAATGTAATGGTATGTAATATAACAGCCGCAGTGCTGTGATTGCAGCTTCTTTAATTTTGCAGGCTCTCCATCGTTCTGATGATGATTTTCGGTGAACTAAGATTTTTCGACAGGATCGACTTTTCAGCGAGTGAACATTACGGCCGCTTATAGTTTATCGCGGACCATCCCCCAGCGAAGGGAATCGGCGCGGCGGCGGCGTCGCCGCAGGACATCTGCCGAATCCGCGGAGATCCACGGGCGCGCGGAGCGTGAAAACGGATAAAGCGGGGCGCGGCGGCCGGTTAACGAGCCCGGCTCCGTTTAAATGCGAGTTCGCTTTCCGGTGCGGTACATCTTTTCAGCGGGGCAACGAGGTTGCGCGCCGCGGTGAACGGGCGCGTCTGGTGTTTTTTCGATTCGACGAGGTCGTCTAATTTCGAGGCACATCTGCGGTGGTCTCGACTCGAGGGGCCTCTCCACGGCCTTCTTTCGCCGGATAATGAAAGAGCGGGGGCGTGAAGAGCACGGGGCGAAACCCGGGGGGTAAAGGGGTGGCGAGCACGTTGAACGGGGTGCAGCGGGGGCTCTGCCTTCTCACGCGTGCACGGAATAATCCAGCCCCTGGGCCGGCAACGACGCCCCGTAAAAACCGCTCCGGAGAGAGATTTACGCTCGTCGGACAACTGTCGCGAGGATTTTCCTTCGGCTGCCACTCGACACCCATCTCTCCCTCTCTCTCGCTCTCTCTCGATACGTTTCCGCCTCTGCCCGACGATATCGGGGGGCTTAACGGGGTTGTTTCGCGACGGACCAACGAACTTTGTATATTTTATCCCCTACGGGATAGTCGGGCCGCGATACCCGGCAGCATGGTTGATCTCATAACCGAGGAGAGCTTACATTTTTATTTTAGCCCACGGTTTTATTTCTTCTCTTGGCAAGAGAGAACTTTAAACTCTCGACGAAAGTTTGGAAGAATTGACGTTGTATTTAGTTGCAGTTGGATGTCTGTATTTTCGACGATATGATGTTGATGAGTCAGCTTGAATTTTTCTATTAAAATTGTTCCAGCTGGGAAGTTACTGTCACAGAGTTCAACCAAATCAATCGAATCACTGAACGAATATGAAAATAACCCGAGTCCATTCATAACCCATAAATATATATTACCTCGATTAAATTCGGCTAAAAGATATTAATGTTATCGAATTATATATTGACAAATTAGTCGAAGCACAGTGTCAGAGTTGACAGAGTTCGATCACAGTTGGCTTCGACATAATTAATTAACACTAGATTGCCTAAGCAAGTCATTTTGACTGCTTTTCAATTTCAATTAGAAAAATAATTATGTAAATAATGACACAGCTTCTTATAATTTCGTGACCTTTTCTACAACATATAAATGCTTTTATTAATCATTGTTGTTGCCTCCGCCCGCCCCCTCCTTCATTTCCGGTATATATATGTGTGTTATACCTATATTGCCGAAAAGCAGTTATTTTCCCGTCTTCAAGTTCCCGTCTTTCTAGCGTTAACATTCTCGAACTGACCAATATCGAACCCTTCAATTTTCTCGAAACAGTAGAAAATAGACTTTCGAAACAGCCTGTCCAAACATCGTCGTCACGCGGAGGCTTCGCCGAGGGATGCGAAGGGTCCGAAGAGACACCGAGAAGCCGACACGGTTCGGGCGAACAGAAACGCGTGAATCGTAACCGTCGGCTCAGCGACACCGAATTGTCTCCGGCGTAGGCTTATCTCCGACGGTGGCCGTGAACGAGGGGGGAGGTGGCAAGGTAGACGCGACACGTGCGACGCGACGGTGACGTTCAATTTCGTAGAGCGATCTACCTCGAAATGACCTCGTGCCATCCGGAGCGTGAAACAGGCTAAGCAGGGCGGCGGAGATATTGGCTGCGCCGCGGAGCGCTAAAAGGGGTTGGCTTCCTGTATCACGATTTGTTGCCCGGCCACGGACCTTCAGGAAATGAGGATTGCGCCGCTCCCCCCCACCTCTCTCTCTCTCGCGATCGCGACGCGCGCCCCCCCCCCCCGTCGCTCGCGTTCGCTTTGGTATCGAGAACGAGAATCCCCCCCCACCCCACCCGCGTTCCGCGGCTTCCCAATCTGGTAAATGGGATTCGATCGTCGCGGCCGGGAGACCCAAAATTTTCGAGAGACTCGCAAAAATTAGCTCCGCCGACTCCGATACGCCAAAGCCACCCTCCCGAATTGAAAGCTCTCTCTCTCTCCCCCCCCCCTCCCCGCCTCTTTATACCGTGATTTTTATGCTATCGCGATCCGCGCGCGCGCGTGGTCGTATTGTTCGACCGAGTTCTACCTCTTTGAGGCTTCTCTCTCCTGCCAGGCTCCCTTTGACAATCTTCCCGCTCCCTCCGTGGCTCCTTTGACGGACCTACGCCTCTCGCGGGTACCTCCTTCGGCCGATCTCGGAGGTTCTTCAAACAAATTCTACGGAACCCTTCGTGCGTCCTCCGCGCAAGTTTTACAGGGTGTAGAATATTCGATCCGCAATTCTCCGGGGATTTGCGCGAATGTTTGTCGGACACGGTGTACAAAGTATTCGCGCGCCTTTCGAAACCAATGGAGCATGTTTTGAATATTTTATCGCATGGAAGAGTTTACTGGACAATGCTTTTGCAATGCTTTTACAGTGCCTGTCAATTTTTCGAAATATACTTTTTCTCATTCCTAACTTAAAATTGAAATATATTATTACGCATGTCTGAGCTTTAAAAAGTGCTCAATAAATTCGCTTCTTAATGTTGCAAATATTATATATTACACCTATACATTCCTAACTTAAAATTGAAATATATTATTACGCATGTCTAAGCTTTAAAAAATGCTCAATAAATTCCCTTCTTAATCTTGCAAATATTATATATTACACCTATACATACGCTATTGTCTCGAAAATTCAATTAAGCTTCCCCTTTCTTCCAGATCGTCTCGAGGGTTCCCAGGAGTCGGTTCAAGAGTCATCGGTAACCGCGTGCCAATCAGATGCGACCGGGTTGACGGTTAAATATGCCGGTCACCCGGTGAACCACGAAATCGTCGCGCGCGGTCCACTTAAAAGCAACGGGCATAGAGAGGGCGGTCGCGCACGGGCGTGCCCCCGCGGGGGTAAACGCATTATAAACGGACGATAAATCGGGACCACCGTAGATTATCCTTGTACACGTTGGTTTGGCGGGAGAACTTCATTACCGGCTTCGTTCGGTCTTGCATAAACCATTTAACTCGAACCGCCGCGGTTTCTAGGCGGAGTCGACGCCTCGTACTAAATCTGCCGCTAAGCGAGTTCCGGTACCAGCCCGCCGAGATTTACGTACTCCGGAGGCGAGGCGGCAACGCGGGGCGACGCGACGCCGCGTTACTTACGTGCCCCGTCCTCCATCCAGACGACGCTGCCGGTGTCCCGAAGAGGAAGACCGCCGGTGACGTTCAATTTTCCCCGCGATACGTGCCACCGGCTTCTTCCCTCAACCGTTTGAGTGGCACGGAGCGATCTTGCGCTTCTTCTATGTCGCCCGAGGAGCGCCAGTCGCTCCGGGCTAGCGACGATAGCGTCCGGTTTTCGTCGACGCGCGACTTTACGAAAATTCATTGTATATTGTCATCCAAATTGTCGCGGCAATATTTCCAAAATTTTCTGCCACGAGTTATACAGCTTTTTGCCGTATAATATAGCGACTTGGATCGTTAAGGATTAACTACTACTACAGATAGAAAATAGAGCGGTTATCGTTGATAAATGATAAATAAAAGACACCAGAGGTCCGTCAATTTCAGTGAGCGTAATTATTTAACCCCTTGCACTACGATTCCTTCTGCGCTGCGTCGATTGGCATTTATTTCTAATAGTAAGACCAGACAATTTTTATTCCTTTCAATTGTCTAATAAAAATTTAAATTGTCTCCTATATTTTTCTAGACTTTGATAAGAGTAGAATTTCTCTTTATTTCGCTGTGGAAAAAATTAATAATATTCATACCATTGTTCTATCATAACTCTGCCTCGTTACTACAGCGCAAGGGGTTAAAGCTCTGCAAATGCTAGGGGGCAAAGACCGCGGGGCGACCTCGGTCATAGGTCCCACAATATTGGAAACGGCAGCCAGCTCCGTGCCGTTTATATCACTCAAATATATTATGCTTCTTTCAGCGTGGCTGCTCCTTCCTGCCGCTCCCCATCCCCCCACCGAGGTTCACCGTACAGCGTGGAAACTGGCTAGAGAACGGAAGCTGATCGAAAATCGATGGGACGCGTCGCGCGAGCCTTTCACCCCGCCATTAATCAAGCGGCAAGCGCGAAAGCGAGAGTGGCAATATATCAAGGGCCGCCGAAGAAAGCGCGAGTAACGGCCGCGGCGGCGTAGGATCGTTGCCACGTGCTGCCGATAAGGAGAAATAAAATTGTCGTCGAGCCTGATGTCGGGCGCAGAACCGCGGCAGCCCTTGAGGAGAGAGATGGGGAGGCCGAAAGTGTGCCAGAGCCCTTCGGCGGAAGGCGTCCCACTGTGGCCGCACGTGTGGCCGGTTCTTCGGGCACGAGATCCTCTTGGATTCTTGCTGAGGAGACGGCGCATGGCGAAGGAAGAGGCGAGGAGAGATTTGGTGACCTGGTTGGAGAGTGTCAGGGGACTTGTGATGAATTATGGTATAATTTTAATATAATATATTATATTGTTCCGGTTAATACGCTTATGCTCTCTTGTGCTAGGCGATACTAAGTCTTAGAAAATCCTGGAGGCAAGAAGAAGAGGACAGGGGTCAAGGCTCAGCGTAGGATAAAAATTCAGAAAATCCTAGAGGCAAGAAGAAGAGACCAGAGGTCAAAGATCAGCATAGTAAAAAATCAAGAGAATCCTAGACCCCAAGAAGAAGAGGATAGAGGTCAAAGATCAGCATAGTACAAAAATCAAGAAAATCCTAGACCCCAAAAAGAGGAGGATACAGGTCAAAGATCAGCATAGTAAAAAAATCAAGAAAATCCTAAACCCCGAGAAGAAGAGACCAAAGGTCAAAGATCAGCGTACGACAAAAATCCAGGAAATCCTAAAAACAAGAAGAAGAGGCCAAAGGCCAGAGTTCAGCATAGCGCAAAAATAAAAAAATCCTGTACCCCAAAAGAAGACTCTGATCTGAAGAACAATTAGCAGATCTCGGTACCTCGAGAGAGGACAACGAAGGAGAGGGGATAAGGGAAAGAGGAACGCGGTGTGTCTATCCGTTCGTGACCGATGTTTGCTTTGCCCGTTCGCTGAAAGCTTTTTACACGGTTTGCACGAAGGGCTACTTGATATCCGCGGACCGCGGGCCTCCGCCCTCTCCGCATCTCTACTAATTACTAGACGGAACACGCGAATCCTCTTTAGCCACGCTCGCAATCCCCTCTCTCTCTCTTTCTCGCCACGCTCGCCGGCGAGCAAGCCCATTCATCTCCTCTGGTCCAGTTCCGAGACGATGGATAGACGTGCTAATGAGAGCCGCGCAATTATCCGACGCTTCGTTAATCTTTGCTCACCGAGGCCACGACGGACCGCCGCGGCGCGCCGCGATGAATCAATCGACCGCGATTTCTTTCTTCGCAACATTGTTTCGCGTACATGTTCGGTTTTTCATTTTTCAAAGCTGCGACGTTCGGCTTTAACACCTTGCATTATAATAACGAGTCAGACTCGTGACAGAGATATCATTAATTTCTTCTACGGCGAAATCAAATTTTTCTGTTATCAAAGTCGACAAAAAATTGTATAAAGACTGGAGTGAATAATAATTTGAAGATACCAGATCTGGAGAATATGACGAATATTTGAAAGCAGAGATAACGCAGTCCGCTACAGAAAAATACTCTATTCGCACAAAACTAAATTTCTTTGTCATTGACCCTAATTTTATTACAATTCGCGAAGCGTTAGGATATTGAACAAATTGACGTCGCAAGCGTAATTTTCCCAGTTGAATCGAATCGAATAGAATAATTTGATAAAGAGGTGGTCAACGTGGGATGCGTTCGCTATTGTGTCGCGTGAAAATCAGCGAGTTGTCGGAGTCTTCGGGAGCAGGATCCGAGAGGATCGGTCACCGTGATATTGATGTTTGTCGAAGACTGCGTCCACCCACAACATCCGTCTCGGGGTCCCCCGACCGCCGATACCCTTTGAGATTCAATCGTGTCACCGGTTTCAAACGTTTCGTCCTTGCCCGACCCTCTACGCCCGGAGCGGGCACGGCGGCGTACTCGGCACCCCGGCCGCCCGGTAAAACCGCGGCAATTACACGCCGGCGCGAACTCGTTCGCTCGAAATGAACGTCTCTGTTGTCCGGTCACTCGCGTGTGCACCCGCACCGTGCTAATTGTATCTCCCGTGTCACCGATTCGGCCAATTAATGGACCCTTTTGCCGCTCTTCCGCGGACCCGGTCATCCGCGTTTTCGAGAGCCGCGCCCGCGGTGGTCGCCCCCCCCCCCCCCCCCGGTTCACGGTGTCTTCAATTCCTCGTTCTCACGAGTTGCTCTTCCCGGGTCCTCCCTCTCTCTCTCCCCTCTTTCCATCCCCCCCCTCTACTACCCGGCGACAAAAAGCCGCGTCCACGATTTTAATTAAAACCCGCTGTGTTTCGTGAGCCGTGCCCCGGACGCCGCGACCTAACTCGATTGCTCGTTTCGATGCCACTTTTTGCTCCCGCTGTCTTTCTACGTTTTTTCTCTCCTACTCTCTCTGTCTCTCTCTCGCTCTCTCTTCCCGTTTTTTTCACGCCGGTTTTTCTCCGCGGGGACACCGGGAGATCGATGGCCCGGACGAGACGCTTAACTATCGCAAGAATTCGAGGTCTAATTGAACGCGACGCACGTGCGCGCCGCGGTTCCCGCGACGGATCGTTTCACGTATTTGTACGGGCAACCGATTCGGCTCTAAATGAATAGACGCCTGGCTGGTCAGGGGAATCGCGATCGTTCGTCCCGATTATTTATCGTCGTGTGATTTTGCGTTCTCACGATTCCGTGTATTTCCATATTTTTTCGTTTCTGGAGCGGTGCTTTACCGCGCCACGATGTTTTATTAAATCGATCGCTTTTTTATATTCATTTTATTTATTAATTTAATTTACCTCGTTTTAAAGGAGAGACTTGCAGCTTTCATTTCAGCTAAATTGCATGCAATTAGCTATATGGGAATGTATTTTGAAATTTATCTGAAGATTTGTAAATCTTGTAAATTCCATGACGTCAAAGGGTGGCTTCTTTCAATTTTTATAAATTGTCTCGTTAGTCTATTGCAATCTCATCTACCCTACGTTGAAGTAGACACTTTCAGCTTTCGTTTCAGCTAAGTTTCATTAAAATAGCTCCATGGAAACGTATCTTGAAATTTATCTGAAGATTTCTAAATCTTGTAAATTCCATGACTTTAGAGGTCGATTTCTTTTAATTTCTCGAAATGATCTCGTCATTCTATTATAATCTCACCTACTCTGTCTTAAAATGGACACTTTTCGCTTTCATTTCAGCTAAGTTTCACAAAAATAGCCCCACGAGAACATATCTCAAAATTCACCTCAACTATCGATTTGACTCCACCAGCAGCCTTGCTATACCTTTTATTTAACCTTCTGCAAAAGTAACAATTAATATTAAAATCGATTAAAAAGGATCTTTATCAAATCAAAATCATATCAAATCAATTTTAAAATCGTATCGTAGCAAAATTAAAATCGTATCATAGCAAAATTAAAATCATATCAATTCAATTTTAAAATCATATCAAATCAATTTTAAAATCGTATCATAGCAAAATTAAAATCATATCGTAGCAGAATTAAAATCATATCGTATCAATTTTCAAATCGTATCCACTAACCACTGAATGGTTGACCTCGGGTTAACCCCAAGCCTCCTCAAGAGTCCCAACGGCGTCCGACAATACACCCTACCAGCCATATAAAAATTACAGAAGCCACGACGTCGCTGAATTGAAAAGCTCTCGATCAAGAACCACCCTAAACGTTTCTATTCAGCGCGCACGTCATCGATTCGACGCGGAGCAATCGACCCGGCCAGAATGCAGCTTCTTCTCTCGGTGGGAAGCCGAGAGACACCGCGAGCTAAATTCGTTCTCCAGTCTTCCCGGGCTCGGCGTCCTCGTCGTGGAAGCTCGCAGGGGTCGCTCGCAGCTACGACGAGCAAGGCCCGTCGGCTAAATAATTGAACACGTAGCGAGCGCGGCTGGCAAATAGATTCACGAGTGGTTTCCCCGCACGCACGCGTAATCGCGCCGAATCGAAGACCGCGACCGGCACAAGTATCGTCGCCGAGTCGAATCCACGGTTGACGAGGCCGAGGGGAGCCAATAGTTTCGCGGTCGCCGCGAAGTGTTTGAATGCCGCGGAAGGTTGATCGTCGGAGGCTGTGCGGAGCGTTTGAATGCCGGCGACGATTGCGACAAGGGAGGGCCGACCGTCTGGAGGAGCCGTCGAAGCGATGGATCGACCCCCGGATCCAAGAGGTTCGGCTTGGAGGGCCTAGACTCCTCCAGGAGAAAGGACGAGGCGGTGGGAATTCGGGAAACGGCGGCGTCGAGGGCTCTCTCTCTCCTCGGTGTACACGGAATTCTACTCGCCGCCGAACCCGCGCCGAACACCGGCCGTCTGAGCAGGATCCGTGGTAACGGCGCCGCGGACTCCCGGACCCGCTAATAGAAATGGGAATTCGTGGTAAAGGGGGAGGTCGAGCCGCGCCGGCTCAAAGCGGGCCAGGCACAGATGCAAAATAAACAGGCGTCTTCGCAGGAACCCGCGCAAACATATCGATGATTGATTATCACACAAGCCGCGGCTCGCGAGCGCGCGCGCGCGCGCGGCCACCGGTGGTTATTGGCCCGGGGTTTAGGTCCTCCTTGCATATGCAATCGCGACCGGCGCCGCGTCCCCGATGTCAGGGTATCTCGCGTTAATTGTGTTTGCCGATGGCTCTCTCTCTCTCTCTCTCTCTCTCTCTCTCTCTCTCTCTCTCTCTCTCTTCCGACCGGCGACGGTTGATTGAGGCTGAAAATTGTATTAACCGCGTTTGCGCCGGCCTTTACGTCAATTGACTCCCGGCCGCAAAGAGGACCGTCTTTCGCTTATCGGAGGTCTTGAACCTTCCAAATTTGAATCCGCGGTTTTGGAGGAGGTTTTTTCGTATCCTCTGGGGTTTGCAGGAAAATTCTTTAAATCTTGTAAGATGTCCTAATTTCTGTATTATTTAATTAATTTTACAGGGAAGAAAAATTGATTTAAAGATACAGAAATTGGGATGTACTAGGATGTGCTAGGATGTGCTAGGATGATGACGCCGCTTACTGTGCGATGAGATCAATTGCTTTGTTTTAAGGTCTAATTAACTTTACATTCACTTAACAATATTCTCATTCTATGTTATTACTCTGTTTATCTTTTAATCAGAGAACCGAGCAAATTTCATAGCATTCAGTCTCGACTAAAGTTAACTTTACGCGACAAATCAGCCTTAACGATTGAACCGTCGCAGAGAGAATAGCCTCTGTGCGCGCACGTCGTCGATGAATTCCGACTTCGTCCCGCTGGTGTCTCGCATTCATTGCATACTTTTTGAACGGGGAAGTGGGGGGAGGGGGGGATAAATGCAACGAAGATCAGACGGTAAGTACTGTGGAAAGAGAGTAGGCTGGCTGCGCCCCGGATAGCGGATCTGGATATTATCCGCTGATTGGGGCTTGTTATCCGGACAATGGGCGAAGCATCTTTCCAATAAAGGCAGAGAGCGCGCGCGCGCAGTCGTGGCGAGAGGGGAACGGGGTGGTGAAGGACGCGGCGAATCGAATAAAACAGAGAATCGATTTTATTGAAAGCGATACATAATCAGGGACGGGAGGTACAATTTTCATCTGTCGAATTGAACGAATCGCGCGGGGGTTCGACGCGCTGCGCTTCGCTGCGCGGATCCAGCGCTCTCGTGCGCTGCGCTGGGAGGATCGAGAGCGCGCGCGCGCGCGCGCGACAAGCGAGCATAATTTAAATCGAATGACTAGGAACGTCGCGGCACAATGGAGGGGCCCCGGTTTCCAGCGGACGGACGTTCCTCTCCTCTCCTCTCCTCTCCCCTCCCCCCGAACCCCTCTCTCCGCTTCCTTCAATGGAGGCTTTGAAACAAAAGAATGGTTTTATAATTACATCTGTGTAGGGAAGAATAGTAAATGCTTCTATTCATTAAAGTCCTTTGAGGAGTCGACTTTCGAGCGGACTGACGGAAGCGTGTAGGGTCCCCCTTTCTCTCTCTCTCTCTCTCTCTCTTTTTCTCTGTTCCCCTTTCCGTCTCTCTCTTTCTGGTACTCTTCAATCAACAAAAACCCTTTTGTGTCTTCCACCGTAGAACAATCGCAAACCAAAGTTCTCAAGTTTATACGGCGACGTTTTAATCGGATTGCGTTCCGCGTGCAACAAATTCCACGCGACCGTGCACGGACGGACGGACGAACGGACGGGGGTAGGGGAGAGGGAACGATACGACTTATTGTCACTCAGAGCCCGGGTACAATGAGTTTTCCAATTGAATGGTATCCTTGTGCGCGGAGGCCGGTCTGTTTACCTTTTTCCTTTTTCCACGCTGCCACGTTCCCTGTCCCGTCGTTTTCTCTCTCTCCCCGCCCCTCTCCGCTCCTCCCATTCTTTCCCGCGTCCCGCCGACCAGGTCTCGCTCTCTCTCTCTCTCTCTCTCTCTCTCTCTTTCTCTCTCTCTCTCGCTCTCGCCCATAAAAAAGACATGCATCGACGGTTCCCGCCGTATTGATTGCGAATTCCTACGGCGACATTCCTGCGACGAATCTAGCAAAAGGGAACCGAACAGAGAGAAACGAACCGGCGGGCGACCCGGGGCCACGGGCCTGGAAGAAATCACTTTTTTAAATTCACGTGTCTTCCGCGGCTTCTCTGACCCGGTTTCTGGTTTCTGCTCTCCCGTGGGCTTCGCTCTGATTTCTCAATTCCGCGCCGGTTTCGCGCATTCCGTCGCGCGGTGTAATAATAAAGGGAGACAACCGGCCGCGGAACAATGCGGCGATCGCGGCGTCGATGTTTCTCGTTCGAACGATTTTACGATTTTACGAGACCGAATAACTCCAACTTGATAATGTTACGCTCGTTTTTATTCCAGGATTTTTTTTTACGAAATTGAATCTTGTAATTCATGCAATGACAGTTATACTTTTAATAATTTTTCGAAATTTAATTTTTCCATAGTATAAAAATTATTTTGGAATGTACCGTAACAATTTTAGTGGGGTAAATATTTTCCTTTAATATTTTAGTTATATTTTAATAATATTATATTAGTATTAATATTTTCCCTAATAGGAACGAACAATTTTTGGTTCTCCCGTTACTTTTATTTGCCTTCTTTTTTAAACTTTGTCAACAGAAGAATCAAATTTAATTACGATTTCAAAGAAATTAATAATATTCGTATTTAGTGGATGTTGCGTGGACTCTTTGCCACGAGTCTGACTCGTTATTATAGTGCAAATTAAGTTAGGAGAACAAGGAGTTAAAACTTAATGTAAAATGTTAGAGCATCCTCCGACCAGTAACAGAAAATTAACACGTTCGTCGCCGCGTCACCGACGAATTCATAAAGCTTGTACAGTTGTGATATCCACTGAATCAACGTCGACGAAATCCGCGACGCAATTTGTCGAGCGCGTTAAGCGAAAGGCGACGGTCTCGCGGGACCGGAATTAATTCCCGAAGACACAGCGTGGCAATCGATTAGTTCGAAAGAATTCGCGCGAACCTGTTCGATGCGCATCCTATGGTGTTTTTTGCTCGCCGGTGGGGAACGGTTTTCTGCGAGTCAGAGTCCACCGGCAGCCGCGGCGGTTTTCTCGGCACGGACCACAGGGTCGTCGTGCGCCGGTCGACGCAAGAAAGGCCTACATTTACGATCGGGTCTTTGCATGCTCAGCGACACGTGTTTCCGGTTACAAATGTTAAACTCCGTTCGGCGACCGCCGCCAGTCCCCGATTCCGTACCTTGATCACGAATATGTGGAACTTGGCATTTTGCCGATCCACCGGGGATCAAAGGACACGTACGAATATGTCCCGGGCCGATTTTTACGGCGGGGGGGGAGGGGGCGTTGTTTATTTGGCCCGTTCCGCGGAATGCGTAAAACACGGTCCATTAGCATGCTTTCGTTACGCGACGCACAGCCGCAGCCCGCGATGGAAATTAATATCAATCCGCGGCCGCGACGGTGCCGTCGATGCGGAAAGTAATTAAAAATTATTGCCGCGGAGTGCGCCATAAATCTCTGTGTTCGCGCCCGGCTAACGCGTCCCGACGCCGATTTTTCGGACCCGCGCCGGCACTCGACGCTTGTTAAGACTCCATTAACGATCATTACACGCGAATGATACTTTTTGCGCGCGACGATCGGGTGTATTCGTCCGTTAAAGACTCGTTTCGAGCTGTCTTGATATTCTCTTCGTATTCGAGAAGCGCGTCGCGAGCAGAATAAATTATTAATTATTAATAATATTTAGCCCGGTGGCTTGGTCAATTTTCACGTCAGAGTATTTTATTCGTTCACTGGATTACTGAATTTTCGGTAAATAAATTAGATAAATTTCTGTCTAGTTAGGAACAATAAAAAATATCTCTAAAAATCAGTTTTAAAAATTCTTGAGTAAAGCTCTCAGTCGTTATAAATATTATTATGCTGATAATTATACTGCGGATGTTTATGCAAATGCTTATCGTTTCAGGAAATCGGTAGACCAATGGTATCTGGCGATTATGCTATCAGATGGTACCGTGGACATTATTTTTATCCCGTGTATTCCCCGTATTGCGTGCGCTTTGCATATTTATGTTCGAGAACCGTATGCAATAATATGTTGCACCGCGGTTATTCGCCGTGGACGCGCGCGCGTGTATCACGCTCGTCTGAATCATCTAGCTTGTTAAATTAATGTCGTGTATTAGTCAGCACTTGTACCGTAACCGGGACGCGTCGCTAAAATTCTGAATAAGCGGCCCACGGCCGGCCACGTTTTCAAAACATTTGATTGGACATTAGGCGGTGCTGTTCGCATGCGTTTCGAAATTCGAACGGCGCGAATTAGCGAGGTGAATTTTCCGCGTTACGCTAGTTCTAAAATGCAAAATTGTTCTAAATTGAAATGTAAATGGCCATTAATGCCCGGCGGATTTTGCGCATTTGCTGTGGAAATGGAGAGATGAAATTCAGGATGCAGAAAATAGAATAAAAGGCATTTAAGTGGAATAAGGAGAAAATCAGTATTAATTGGCAGAAGGTATAGTAAGAGTTACTATAGAATAATAGAAAAGTATAGTAAAATACTAATACAAGTATAGTCAAAAAATACTAATAAAATATAATAAAATACTAAAACAAGTCTAACAAAATAATAATAAATTATAAAATAGTAAATTACTACCACAAGTCTAACAAAATAATAATAAATTATAAAATAGTAAAATACTATTACAAGTCTAACAAAATAATAATAAGGCACAGTAACATACTAATACAAGTCTAATAAAATATAACAAACCAACGCCTAAATTCCAATAAATTACAGTAAAATCCTAAAGAAATCTCCGTTTAATTAACTTCTGTTTCAACCGCGGACCACATTAATTCAGCAGAAAGTTCCGCAGTGTATTCACAGAAGCTCGTTCAGCCAGCCGCGACTCAGAGATCGCAGACGATAATTCGCCTAATCGATCACTCGATTAGGCGTCGAATTAATTGCCGCGGACGTCTAAAGCAGCCCCGGTAGTTTTCGATAGTCGGTCGAACGCGTTCCGAATGACTGATCCCGTTCGGACGTCCGCGGTGCCGGCGTCCCCCCTCGTCAACGAGCGTCTCGTCGATCTTCGTCATCCGACGCCGTCGCCTCGTTCCTTTCGTTTTCCGTCACGGTCACGTTTGATCACGTTTCAAAGCAGCGACGCGACGAGCCGCGCGCTCCCGCGAGCTGTGTTGCTTTAATAAAGGAAACGCGCGATGTTATTCCCGGCCGCGGTGAACATCACCGCGGCGACGTGTACATCCCCGCGACGTTATCCGGACGTCGGGACGCGTGTTGCCGCTGGGAACCGCGGCGGTAGGTTGCGATACTGCGATTGTCCTATTTCTGATGGTTCCTGACGGAAGAGGATAAGCGGAAGGGTATTATATAGAATTAATTCGAGCGAAGAAATAAGGGTGAAATTGACGAAGTTCATTGACAAATTTTAACGGTAAAGATAATGAAAAATATGATGGTTGTAATGGTGGATAATTGCTACGTTTGTGGCGACTACCTTCGACATTTGTCAGCAGATGATTGTCGCCAGTATAGTCGCGTATACCTTCGAAACCGCCCTTTTACCCTTGTCTAAGGCAAAACCCGCTAGAATAGCCTTACTGACTTATTTATTCGTCAAATATTATTCCAGTGAATATTGATCAAATATACCTACTCGTTGTACAATAAATCTAAAATAATAAACCATATCTTCACTTTATTTCGACATCGCCATTTCGAAACGCTTGATATCACAATTAAAACAACCGCTCGATTAAACATTTTTTTTTCACCGACAGAATCGCTTTAATTCAAATCGTTGCCATTTACACGTGGACGGGAAAAATGGTTCAATCGAGCGATATTTATATCAAAGTGTGCCGTGTCGAGCCTTTAATTGACGAACAACAGAACGTTTATGTAAATCCGACGGCAAACGAACAAAACGGAACAAATTATTGAAAAAAAAAATACAACGGAAGAACGATCAGCGTCAAAGCAAGACTATTATCTTGTCAACGGGGAACGAAGTTTGCGCATCGGCCAACTGACACACAATACCGTCAACACCGTCGACAGGGGCTCATATTTACGCGGACAATATTTGTTGTATTTAGGAACGATTGCGGGTTCGACGTCACAGCGTAATACGAGATTTCCGATACGCCGGTGTTGTGCTCGGGCCGATAAAATAAACGAAAACAATTGGATCGAAACGATGCCGTGGCGCTCGTCGGCCAAATGAATTATATACGCGGCGCTTTTTGACGAGCACCGCGCGCGGCGCAACGAATAAATAAACGTCGATGAAGTTGTAAAATCGCGTGGAACAGCGACGATTCGTTGAAACGCTGCAGTGGTTTTCTTTAACCGTTTCGGGTCTTCTTTGACCCGATTCGCGACGTGGTTTCGTTGGTTTCGTTGGTTTCTGGTTGGCGTGGACGAGGTTCTGGGGAGCCCAGACTTTACCTGGGAGACTAGACTTTACCTGGCAACCGGAACAAGGGTTGCAGGGTCGAAGACCCGGCGGACGTAGGGTCTCGGACGGCGCAGTGCGAAACGGCGTGCCGAAACCGGGATAAAACCGACGGCGGAGCGCGAAACGACTTTGTAATTGGCGGAGACCGTGTTCGAGGGAAAGTGAATCTCCCGGGGAAGGTTTGCTTAGCCTGGCGCGAAACAACGGAGACCGCGTTGCCACGCGATCGCGATAAATGTCGGCTGTTGAGGAGAAAGTCTTTCCGTCGCCGGGATACTTGACAAGACCAAAGCGAACCATTTAACAGCTTATACCGTTTTATACTGTTAGACAGATTTATTATAATAGGAGTCCGATGATTATTACTTGCTACTTGCTATTTTTTATTCTTGTTCAAATAATCGCTGTTCGCTTTTATGTCTTTGGATTTAATCAAACTCTTGGCATTTGTTCTTACTTAGTATTAATTTTATACCGTTTGCAAATTTTAGAATATATTATTTTGATATTTTTAGGAAAATTGATAGTTGGATTATTCTTGATTCTACTTGAACTATTCCCATATAAACTCTCTCCCTTTTTTACTACTTCTTCTATAACAAATGGATTTTCCACCCCCACGCACGAATTAATAAATAAACAACAGTTCCGCAAAAGTAAATTACTGGGGTCACTTATTAAAATTTCGCGGCAATAAATGGAATTCTACGGTATATCGCGTACGATCTGAATCAGCGATGCTTATCGAAAGCGATCGAGCAGGACCGGCGAGACGTGTCAATGCGGATACCTTTAGCGATTTCCACGGTAGCGTTTAGTGTCACTGCTTATACGCTTCTGATACCGGGGCACGATAACGATAGACCCAGGCACCGGTCGCGCCGAACCGGCCGGCAATTATCCCGCGGCTTATTTCCATTTTCATAAGGAGGCCCAGAGGGCCCCCCACTTCTTCCCTCCCCTCGTATCCGTGGAATTCCAGACCGGCCCGATTGATATCTCCACTGCGTCAGTCCGCGATCGGGCAAGTTTCCGCGCGGCGCGGACCACTAATTTGCCGATAGCGACGCGCGGCGACATTTTCTATTGACAGATACACCGGCTTTCTTTTTCTTCCATAGAGGATAATAAAAAGACTGGCGCAGGAGTGTGATACTATGGATCGAGAAATTCAGTGGCAAGTTGTTGCCACTTTTGAATCGATTTAGGTATTTTTATGAAATGTTTGTTGCAGGTATTTTTTAAATGGTCAATTTTAGCTGTAGAATTTATAGCTGAAATAGAAAATTTTAACTATAGAATCTATAGCCAAAACAGTCAATTTTAACTATAGAATCTATAGCCGAAATAGTCAATTTTAGCTATAAAATCAATTTCGTGGCTTCTCATTTTACATTGTTGAAATTATAAAGACTCTAAAAATAAAAAATTAATAAACAAAGAACAGCGAGGTCTACGAAAATTAGTGACACGTTCTATTATTTGTATTAAATTGCAACAGCGTCCCTAAAGCGATGGGAATCGACTAAATCTTGATACGGTTAAATAACTAATAAATAAAGAACAGTATAGTCTACGAAAATGAATAAAAATGTTATTATTCTTATTAAATTGCACCAGCGTCCATAAAACAATAAGTATCGACCAGATCTTGGTTAATCTAATTTTTCTGTCAAACGTCATCGAATTTCTCGACCCGTGGCCCCGGTGTAGCGTGGCGCGGCCACTCGCCGCCCCCTCGTCCGCGCGGATTTCTCGTTTCCGGCGCGCGTGGAAAGCGTTCGCGCGCACAAGCACTTGCGGGCACAGGCCTCCCCGGGCACGTTACGTAAAAACTGTTTGGCGCCGACTCGTTAATACGCGTGTCGTACAATCTGTAGCTTTCAGTGGACCGACAAAACTCATTAATAATGCCCACTTAACTAATTTCCCGTCACGCGTCGATGCGCCCGGGCTCGACCTACTAGGCACCACCGCCGCGCGCCAGGCTTTCAATCGGGCCCCGGGAATCTCGTAACCGATCGAGAACCACTCGACTTTTCACGTTTTATCGGCGCGATACGTTTTACCGGCGTCGGGCTCACGACACGCAACGAAACACTTCGCGGCCGCATATTTTCCCGGCCTCTCCCCCCCTCCCTCCTCTCCCACGTCCCGCCGTTCCGTCGCGCAGCGCACGTCCGCCACGGAGATCGCGTTCGACGTCGCCTAAATCGCGCGGCGTGCCTAAATATTTGAACAGACGCCGCGAGAACGGAAACGAGAGCGCCGGACAGAAGTGCTCGCGCGCGAGGCTGCGAGGAAATTATTCGCGGAAACGGCGGCGATCCGATCGCTTCCACGAACATGGATTCGCGTTCGTGAATATCGAGCATTTCTGGCGACCTCGTTCTGGTCGAGCGGGCCATTGGTATACCGCTCGCTCGATTTTATGTCTCGCGAATCTGCTTTGTAATCGAAAGTTAGACGGAGGAATCTTTGACGGATTTCGGTCATAAATATTAGGTGAATAAATACCGTATATTTATATATAATAAATACGAATAAATATAAAAAATATAATAAATACGAATAATCGTCCCTATTGGCAAAAAACTTGACCGGTCGCACGGTTTTCAATAAAACTGTTGCACAACTTTTTTGAAGCGTTACGGCGCCTTTAAATCGCCGTATAGAATGACAAGATGCAACGTGTGCATCGTGAGATACGGCTCACTAAAGGCACAAAACTTTTTACTTCACCTAATGTATCAGTTAATATAGAGCGATTGAGTCTGTACATTTAAGTCCGTTAACACTTTTATATTTCCGCAGCATCGCTGTTAAACGATGCTTATTTTATCTATTTTATTTATTTCATTAATCGCCTATCCGACGACGACAACGCGAAGCCCGCGATTTAGTAATAGCTCACCGACGAGGATTTATCGACGATCACCTCGACGCCAGCATCGTGTTATAATCGCGGAGCGATACGTCGCACGCAACACCGTAATCCAGTAATTCCCCCCCCCCCCCCCACCCCTCCCCCGGATCGCTCGTTGTAACAGCGAAGTGTTACCCTCTCTCGCGGCGCCGCGTTGCTTTACCTGCTGACTTAATATTCTCGCTCGTCCGGAGCGGTCTTATTAGGTAAACAGGGAGAAGCGAGCTTAATTGGCCCAGGTGTAACGCGGCGGAGTCGCTTTAACACGCAGCTGTTGCTCCGTTCGAAAATTGCCCCGGCTCTATTCGAAAGTTTATGCGATTATGCGTTGCCCGTGTACAACGCGCATAAACGTAACGTATGCCGGCCGGGAGTGTGCGTTAAGTTTTACGCGACGTTCATTAGAAAGAAACGACGGCTGTATGTGTAAAAGTACGGGGCGCGGGGCATTGAACGTTCTGATTAGAGAGACCAGTCGCGACAGATTTATTGGAACGATCCCGCGGCGCTCTGTTTCTGACCGCGGTGCTTGGATGCTGAGAATCGTTGTTGGTAACAGGATGAGAGATGATAATTTAAATTCTTGTATGTTTTAGAGTTTTTGATTTTTAGAATTTTAGATTTTCAGATTTCTAAATTTCTAGATTTTTGGATTTTTGGATTTTTAGATTTTTGGATTTCTAGATTTTCAGATTTCTAAATTTTTGGATTTTTAGATTTTCAGATTTTCAGATTTTCAGATTTCTAGATTTTTAGAGATCTAGATTTCTAGATTTTTGAATTTTTAGATTTCTAGATTTTTATTCTGGATTTCTAGATTTCTTAAATTTTTAGAGTTCTAGATTTTTAGACTCTTAGATTTTTAGATTTCTAGATTTTTAGACTCTCAGATTTCTAGATTTTTAAACCCGATAAATTTCTCAGATCTTCCAGACTCCGCCTACAAATAAACAATACATTTAATCCAAATAATCGAGCCATCTTAACAACATTTCCCAGCAACCATAAAAGCGAGCCGCGGGGCTCGGATGATCGTGTTTGTCGAAGCTGTCCATTTTCGTTCCCAAACCGGGGGGGGGGGGGGGCGGTGGACACAAGCGCGAGAGAAATTACTGTATCTGGCTAATTGCGTGCCGACACTGTACACAACGAGCGAACAAAGGCCCTCGGCGCCCCCGGCGCGTTCTCGCTTGATATTTTTTTTTTTTTTCGCGCTGAATTACAGAACGCCGGTGCCGGAGATCCTGGCCGGACAACAGGACTTCACCTACGAGTACTATTGTGACAGCGTTCGGGGTCGATCCCGGGCAGAGAGCGCAATCGATACACAGCGAGAGCACAGCGCGACCGGCCGGCCGTTTCCGTTTCCCGCTCTATCAAATGGATCGCGCGGGGATCCCGTTCACAGCTCGCTGCCGTTCCTCGCGCGCGCGGGCCTATCGATGCGGTATCGTTCCGAGCGCCACCTGAGAGAGTGTTTTCGCGTGTCGTCGAGTGACACGCGTGACGAGCCGGGCATTTCGCATCGTTAAAAGACAATCTCTCCCGTCCATCGAGCCGGTTGCGAAGTGGACTGGTCGGTTCGAAGTTCGCGCCGCGCCATTGTTCGGCGAACGCTCGTTTCCGGCCGCGTTTGTGCCAATGAAGACATCGTTCTAGGCGACACGTTCTTGTCGGAGGATTGAGAAACGTCTCGCAGCGATGGGGAAACTAGGACGACTTTCAAGAGTCAACTGTGTTGCAATGATAGACGTCTTCAGCATTTAAGACTCGGCGTCTTATGTGCAAAGTATTGTAGAAGACACAAGGTGAGAAAATAGGTGGGTTGCTTCTTTGGCAAAGATCTTTATTCGACTGCCTCTTTCTCTTCGAAAAAGGGCCTCCTCCCGTCGACGAACCATCTCATCACCCAAACAGAGACCTCCTTATCTCCGAGACATAAACAGTGCGCCGCCTGAACGGCGACCATCACAGAGATCGCTTACAGTATAGATTTGGAATTTTAAGGTTGATGACTTTGACTGTTCTAGTTGATGTAGTCTACTGATTTAGGATTGTTGTAGGATGTCATTAAAAATGGTAAAGGAGGAAAGAAAATATTTCTGTGGTTTGTCTTTTAGAGGATTAGGTTCCAAGGATAGATTGCTCCTATTCGTCTAGGATCATTGCGAAGTATTAAAAAATATCTAGAGGGTAGATAAAGCCTCCTCTTTCGTTCTAATATTTATCTAGAACGAAAAGAGAGAGTCCTCTTTCATTCCAGCATTCAGAGTAAAAAAATCCTTCAATTAATTTTCGATAATTTCAACTAATCCAATATCATCATATAGCACCCATAGGCATCAAGATAAAATATTAAAATAATAATATAAGATCGTCCTATAATACCAGCTAAAATCTAAAAGAAGAAAATACACTCTCAAAACACATCTCCGAGTGAATCCCTTCGCAAGATCTCCCAAAGACCTCCGAGAAACCAGAGGTATCGTCCCAAAGAGCGAAGCCGCAATGTTGCACGAAGGGAAATCGATATTTAGCAGCGCGGCGGTAAGAAAACGGTCGCCGAGATTGAGAGAAGCAAATTGTTTGGTGCTTGCGCCGACGTTGCCGCAGGTCGCAGGGGGTGGGGGTGAGGGTGTCGAGCGTGGCGGACAGCAAAAGGGAAGGAAGAAAACCCGGCGCCCCGTTGGACACGGTGCCCGGGGAAAGAAAGTTCGCAGTATGGGTAATTAACGCGAGCCACTTGCGACGGTGTTTCACGGCGCGGCGGCGGGGAACCCCGACGTGGGGTAGGAGGGGGGAAGCCGGGAGGGTGGGGGGCGAAACAAGCACCGCGGCGAGCTTCCCTCCGAGACGCCGGAGGGAAATTAGGGTCGCCTTGTAAGGATATTTATAAAAGGGTTAATTAAGCGGGGCCCTTCGCGGCGTAACCGGACGTGGCCCGTGGCCAGAAATCGCTGCTGCCACGCCGACGGCGTTTCGCCCCGTCTTCTCACCTCTGGTCCGCCTCGTAAAACGCGATTTTTAATGCCCCGGCGAGCTTTCAGCGCGGCTCCGTATTAATTTCCACGATCGGATCCGGGTCCCGCTAAACCCGGCGGACTCGCCTCTCGAAACGAGGCGCGCGATCTTCTTTAATTGAACACGATCCCGATCGTATCTATGGTTGTCGACGTGGCGCACGGTGCTCCGCCGATCCGTGGACGAAATTATTTTAGCGTCGCTTCGGGGTTTAAGGTTCCGGTGCGAGGGGTCGTTGAAGTCGTCTCGACGTCTGCTAGGATTTTATCATTACAAAAATATATATTGATATTTAAAAGAGAAATTTTCTTATTAATTTTTGTAGCCTAATTTGTAGGAAAATGAATGCTCCTTTTGTTGGAAGCAATTTTTTAGAAAATCGTCGGAATTGCCTAAAATGTTGGGGTATAGTTTGGGATTGGATAAGAGCATTGGTATAATAAACTGCAGACTTTTATGAGAAATAAAATTCGTCCTTGTTAATACTAAGAGGTATAACATAGATCAAAGGGTCTTTTCTCTTTTAACAATCGTAACTAGTTGAAAATCATGTGTCATTATCCTTAAACTCATAAAATTTAAAATCAAAAATAAAAGGGATGCCAAAGAGATCCTGGCCCGTTGTCCCATCGTCCTTACGAACTTCATTTCTCAAGACGCCCCATAAAACCGAGGAAAATATTTTTTCCGGCTCTGCCGCGTTTCCGGAATCCGCGGCCGCTGCTCGTTAGAAAACAAGAGATCCTCTCTCTATATATCCCGTCCGACGGGACCCCGCGGGATTCGTTTAACAAACTGGAAGCATCTCGTGAATATTCGACGAATTATTATTTTATTATTACTACCACACCGGTGGGCGCGCGCGCACCGCTGTAATGATCCCCGGACGTCGCAGCCGGGAGGAAAAGTAATACGCGGAACGCTGCTTTTGATTTGATTAAGTCGTTCCGCGATCCGCCCTCAGCGCCGCGAAATGGAATCCTTACCCACCCTACCCCCTCGTGCTTTATTCTGGTTACCGCGAATTTGCCTGTGCATCTTGTTTGTAGCTCGTGGAATACGTGACGGAAAGATTGTACCGTCGCGGTTGTAAAATCCGGCTCGGCGGAATTGCCGATTTTAAAAGAACGTCTACAGAGGCTTCACGCGAATTATTCAAGAATTTAGGCGTCTTTTAGGGCCAGTGAAGAAAGTCTAACTAGGGCCAGATTGTTTTTAGAGGCCTAGGTATTAATTACGTGTAATTCGTTTCTAAACAATTCAATTTAAATATAATTTTTATAATTTTTTTTTTCACAGCGTCCTGAATATGGAACCATCTTTGAACATTATCTAACAAATTACAATCTTACCGCAACAAAGATTGCTTGCGAGAATCACAGCCAATTTTAGGAAAGCCGTTGCCAAAGCTTTTCGACGATCTCGAAAGGCCCTTCGAATCGCCATTCGCCAGCGTGAAACAAACTCGTGCCGCGTAATTTTCGACGGACAGCAGGCCACATCCTGTCGGCACACGGAGAGACCAGACGAAAAGCGAGAACGGCGAGTCGACGGCCGGACAAGGAGTTTCTTATCTGCGATCAACGGCGTGTGTAAACCTTTCTCGCCAGGAAATCGTTCCTCCAGTGACCTTGCGACCGGAATTACGCCCGCGGACGCTGGTTCCGTCGCGGGTGAATCGGGCGATACAGTACGTCGGCCCGGGGAGAGCGAGTAATGTGGATTATCCGGCGCGATCGATCAGCCCTCTAATAGCTTGCTCAGGCGGGGCGCAGGGGGCGGCGAGATAATGCAAAATTGATGAGACTCCCCGCGAGTGTTTGTAATCCCCGAGAAATATATTGAAATTGCCGGCACCGGCGGCTGAAAATCATTCGTCCCAGGCTCGCCGTCGCAATAATTCTGGATGATTTGCTCCGCGGCGGCTAGGGCACGACCGCCGCGCGCCACCCTCCACCGGCCGCCATCTTTACCTACGCGAGCTCACACCGACGGATCCGTCTCGATCCGTTCCGTGGATCGTCGTGGATATCTGTCCACTGCTCGTTAATCCCCGCGGCCGTTCGTTAGCCGGGGTCGAGGCGTGTTCGCTGAAAACGCTCGAATCTGCATAATTAACGAACGTTTCACCCCGGCCGCCCCTCTCCCGCCGCGCCCTCTTTTTTTATCGTCCTCCTACGGAGGCCGATTGTAATTTCTCCGGAGAACCTGTTTATCTCGGTGAAATGTTGCCGGGACGTGCTCCCGCGTTCCCAACCGCCTCTCTCTCTCTCTCTCTCTCTCTCTCTCTCTCTCTCACACTCACTCTCTACCTCTCTCGCGCTCTTTCTCTCCGTGGTCTCTCTCTGATGTATTTGCATGAGCCCGGCGAAACTATGAAGTGGACGCAAACGAGCGTCCGTGGGCCCGCGTTCCCGATTAGAGGACGCGCAAGCCCAAGGTCCTCGTTTAATCCGCCAAGGGAGAGATAAGCGACTTTCGCTCCGCACGATCTCGAGTCGATGCCGCGCGCTGATTGCGGGATCTCCGATGGAAAATGAGCGGGCTCCTCTATCGGAGACAATCGGTCTGCGGGGCCTCTAATGATTCCGAGCCCGATCGCCGGCGATGTAACCGACCCCGGGAGACGGTTCGACGTTGTCCAATTAAAGCGATACAGTTTTACGGCATTGACGGTCCAAGTGCCGCAATAACGAGACGACGCCGAGCCGACTGTTTTAGTTAACAAATCTCGGCAAATTGTATTATCAAGTAGCTGGCCTTCTGACGAGATCTAGGACTCGAGAAACTTATTTTTATTCATCTTATTTTTATGTAATTACTTATTGCATTATCAACTGCTATTTTTTTCTTTTTTTCTGTATCTCATTTCTGTGTAATAATTATTATTCATACAATTAGCTATACATTATTCAAAAGCGAACAACCCCGTCGAGGGTTCGGCGGCGGAACAAAAAAGAAAGAAATCCTGATCACCGAAGGGGTTCACCGAACCGATCGTCATTTTTCAGACGCAGAAAGAATCATTTTGTTTCTGTCCACTTTGGTCTCGTCCGGCGAACAATGGCAGGAACGAGCGAACAATGGTCCCCGCGAACGGGAAAAGGGGTGGACACCGTTCCGGGAATTATGTAAGCAACGAACAGAAAGAGAGAGAGAGGCTCGATTTCCTTCGCACTCGAATTGATCTATTTACGGCGACGGTCATGCGCGTCCGTTCCATTACCGTGTGTTTTACGTATATGTAATACGCACTCGGTATATGCTATAGCCGTGCGCCGCAGCGTCCCGCCGCCGCGCCGGCTCTCTGCGCTTATTCAAATGGGTGGCTCGTTCCATTTGCAAGCGGATTACCCGCCGCGGAGATTGTAGTCGTTTAGGTTACAGAAAGCTGCAATTGTGTGTCGGTGCCGGTTACAAGGAACACGCCGGATTGTAACGCTTTCAATTAGGTTTCGGCTCCGCGATGGTAATTACGTATCCGCGTGATACGAATTAACCGAACTCTGCCCCGGAACGGGGTCGCTCGTTCCCCCCCCGCGCGCGAAACCAATTTTAAACTGCGCGACGAACCCGATCTACGGCGTGCCTGTCCGCAAAACAAGAACGGAGACCGGGCGGTTCCGGCGCAAAATTCGCTGCGGGGTCGGTGAAAATTTCGTCCACGATAATTGTATATCCTATTGATATACATATATATACACTAGTATATATAGACTAGGATATATGTGTATAGTATGTTATATACTATACCGTTAATTTGCGCTAAATTTGTCAAGGCGGTCAAAATTCAGATTTTTGGTTTTAACACGTTCACCAGAAATGTCACACGTGACATCTAATTAATTTAGCGATTATAATTGCGGTTCTTTATGCAAAATAAAAGTTCGCTGTGTTAATTGCCGGACATCGGAATGAAGTACAATATTTTTTCCTTTGTTAATAATTATAGTAAATACGAATTGGTACGCCTATTGTCTTAGTTTTTATTCTGCCATAGTCGCATAAAATCTGCGATCGTATTATTATTATTTAACCCTTTTTAACTGAAAATCCAAAATATTTCCTCAGACTCACAGTGTTTCCATTTTCCAAACCTGGAGCATTTTATACATTATAAAATTGAATTTTATGACTTATGTAACAGATAATAGCTCTTAACAATTTTTTAAATTTTAGTAAATTTGATAAAGATTATTTTAAAACGTGATAATTTTTAGAGGCACCATTCGACCGTAAAGGGTTAAAATTATAAAATAGACATTTTTAAAGAATTTATAGCTCCTCTTTGCCATTTGAGATTTTTCTGACACCTTGTAAGAGAGAACCACCTGTCCGAAACCAGTCCGAAAAGAAGATACAAATTCGAGGGTAGCAGATTTCAATGGATCGAGACGCGGAGACGAATCTTTCGCGAACAATATTTCGGAAGACTGTGCCTCTTTTGCCTCGGAGGGGTTCATAAAGGTGAGCATCGCGGGCGAAACCACCCCCTCCCCTTCCCTGGCCCCTCCTGATCCACGTGTCTGTCTGGGAATTCGCTGGATGTTAACCAGTCGGTGCATATTAATTTCCAGGGATGAAATATCTCGACCTTTGAAGAAGAAGCCAGGAAAAGCGGGGGGGGGGGGTGGTAGGTGGGGATCAGCGATGAGGATACCGCGAGGAAAAAGGGAGGAGAGGACGGGTGGGATGTATGTGCAGAGTTCTGGCTTCATCCTCCTTTAAAGGCTCCGAGGTTCCACGGCGATCCTCGGATTTCTTGGTGGGAATTCTTAAGGTCGTGCTGGCTAGGGTTTCCGGGATCGCGATGGCGAGAGCGAGAAAGAGAGAGAGTTAGAGAGAGAGAGAGAGAGTGAGAGAGGGTTGGGACGGCGAGAGGAGATAGAGAGGAAGCCGGAAAACGAGAGAAGGGGGCGAGTTATTAACGATTATCGAGGTCTCGGGTCTTCCACTTCGACTCGCGCGCTCCTCCCACTTGCACCCCGGCTGTCTGCCCCCTTGCACGCCACCCTGCGCCC
>NC_135777.1:22434910-22451038 GCF_028453695.1 Augochlora pura | reverse complement strand
TGTGCCTCTTTTGCCTCGGAGGGGTTCATAAAGGTGAGCATCGCGGGCGAAACCACCCCCTCCCCTTCCCTGGCCCCTCCTGATCCACGTGTCTGTCTGGGAATTCGCTGGATGTTAACCAGTCGGTGCATATTAATTTCCAGGGATGAAATATCTCGACCTTTGAAGAAGAAGCCAGGAAAAGCGGGGGGGGGGGGGGGGTAGGGGGGGATCAGCGATGAGGATACCGCGAGGAAAAAGGGAGGAGAGGACGGGTGGGATGTATGTGCAGAGTTCTGGCTTCATCCTCCTTTAAAGGCTCCGAGGTTCCACGGCGATCCTCGGATTTCTTGGTGGGAATTCTTAAGGTCGTGCTGGCTAGGGTTTCCGGGATCGCGATGGAGAAAGCGAGAAAGAGAGAGAGTTAGAGAGAGAGAGAGAGAGAGAGCGAGTGAGAGAGGGTTGGGACGGCGAGAGGAGATAGAGAGGAAGCCGGAAAACGAGAGAAGGGGGCGAGTTATTAACGATTATCGAGGTCTCGGGTCTTCCACTTCGACTCGCGCGCTCCTCCCACTTGCACCCCGGCTGTCTGCCCCCTTGCACGCCACCCTGCGCCCCCCCCCCCCCCTCCTTATCGGCTGGCATGCGATTAAATACGACTAGCTATATTAGCTACGACTCGCTTCGACGGCGCGCCGATATTGAAATGCGGAGCCCGTTCCGAGCTGCGCGAGGAAAGTGCACTGCTCGGAGATGCAAAGCGCGCGCCGTTTCAACACAGAGATCGCGTGCGCGCGCGCGCGCGCGAGAGAGCGGATTCCGCGCGGACCACGAGGCCTGCGTATGCAACCGAAGCGCACCGGCGGGACGCGTGTGTCGATTTACCTGGCGCGTATATCGGGGCTACGCTCGTTCGTTCGTTCGTTCGTTCGTTCGTTTGCATACGCCGGGCGCAGCATCCGCCGACTGCGGAATCGCGCGAGCGCGCGCGCGCGGGCCCTCGCAATTCGATTTCGTTAATGGTCCCACCCGTTGGATACACCGGCGTGTCGTAATTTTTAATGAGCTGAACGGCCCGGCTTAGAGAGCCCGCCCGGCATGTAAATGCGGCCCGGAATCGGAGTTTGATGATGCGCGCGGCCCGATCGCCGCGCCGACGTATTTTCCCGCGACCGGACCGGACTCGATTAAAACGACAGCGGGGTATCGCGGTGTTTTACGAGTCAGTCTACGATTTCGGGATCGACGGTTCGCTTGTTACGATTTATCGACAGTCTGTTAACTCCTTGAGATACCACTCTGTTCAGAATTAATGAGATTAAATATATGTTAATTGCAAGAAATTGGAAATTGATGCTTACTCTGTGACTAAATTTATTCACAATTTTCAATTGTACTAATTTCCTAGGAGAAAAAGAAAATTTATATTTACTATATATCTGCATTATTTTAAAATAATTAAATATTAATAATTAACAGAATATTACTAAAAATCTCTGCCACGAATCTAACTCGTTATAATGTACCAAAGGGTTAATAACAAGGGAATCGAATTTTATCTCAATTTTAAACATCTATACTTAATAGATTATTGCTACAACTTTCCATCGCGAGTCCAACTTGTCAAATTACGATGAAAGGACAAATTAACATGATTCTACAGATACAGCTGCCTCCGAACGCGGATGGTAAATCGTCAGCAAAATTGTCACAGCATTAAGGGTTTATTGTTCGCACGGCTTCCGTCGGGTCAGTTTCAGTCGACTCAAGAACGAGAGACTCGACGGCTAAGAATTTATTAAGCAACTTGTTGATTCCTCTTGCTAATTGTAATGCTATCGTTCGATCGTAAAGCTGTCGGAGTTGCGTGTCAGATTTCTTTTTAATTATTGTTTAAGAGGAAACTGTAGCTTGCTCTTTGCAAGAAGAGATCCGACGGAGGCAGGAAGCAGTAATTGGACTTGCGAGAGAAAAGAATTCACGCTGCCGAGAAGAAATTTCTTATAAACAGTCTGGCACCCTTGGTGTAAATACTCTGAGATTGTTTAAAACAAATCTAAATGAAGTGATCTCGCTGTAAAAATGCACGATATTTGATCTAATTCTTTAATAATTGTCTTTAATAATTCTTTAATAATTGTATTAAAAAATTACTGAAACCTACAATACTCTCGTATTGATAATAAATTGTACTAATAATAGACAAAGATAAATGAACTATCAGTTTCGAGTTCGGTTAATCGAAGTTCCACCGTACGAACTGTAAATCATGCCTATCTCGTGTAATATACACATCGATAAGACGATACCCGATTATACTACGGCCTATATCACGCGACATCGCCGTGTAATCACCATTAATTATTATATCTAGATCTGCGTTTTAGACTCGGGTCAACGAGACGAGTCGGCGAAGGAAAAACGAACGGTTCGTTTACTACCCACACGTGGCAGACGCCGCGGCCGCAGTTATTGGCTGCCAAACAAGACGTACGAGTCACATTCCCGGGCATTTGTTTACGTCTGCCGGCTCGTCCCGTCGTCCCGAGCATAATATCCTTCGATCGAGCGGCCAACTGCTGTTCGCTTTCCTCACCGTGCCAGTCGCAACGGGATCGTTGTACTGAAAGGACGCAATAAATTCCGTGTTCATTGCTAGTAAAATTGTCTGATAATTGTTACAGATAACGGTCGCCTTAGAGGACTGCTTAATAAAAGCAAAATGTCAAACAGAACGTCGTCAAACGAATCAGTGAAAAGCGTCGGATAAATGTAAATAAAAGAGAAATAAAATCAATGTCCGATAAAATAACAAAAGTGACTCGTCATATTCATAATTCGTCCTAGTTACTTATTCAAACATTCGCAAGAGTCTCCAAACTCTGCAGCATTGGAAAATAAGGAAACGTTCTTTTCGACTACGGTGTATTTAGTATTATTAATTAGGTTTACTTTCCCTATCCTCCGGTCCAAATGTTCTCCGCAGTTCGCAGTCCATTCGCAATCAAATCAGCAGAAGATCACCGGGTGTATCCAAGGCTCGACAAAAGTTGCCCCGCGAGACACACAAAGGCGCAATTAAAGCAGCGTCTACCGACGGTCCCGGCGGCGATTCCCCGTCGCACGAGAATCGGTGCCGGTGCTTGTCGTCCACCGTAATCCAATAACGTTTCCATCGGTTGTATCGTCCCGCGCGACAATGTTTTTCCATTCGGAACGACCGGCAATCTGTTTCGGTGATTCGTGAACTGGTCCCGAAGCTCCGGGATCTCCGTGGCCGGGGCGGCTTCGGGCTCGCGGCGTTTACGAGGCAATAAAGGCCGGCTTGGCGGTCGTGTGGCCGCGGACACGTCCCGTGCGTGTATTTAGAGAGGTTCTTGCGCGGAAAGCTCGCCGGTTTCGCCGCGTAACATTCGCTACGTCTTATTTATTGCCACCCGACTCTGCCGAAGCCTCTCTCGGAGACTCTCGCGAAGTTGAACGAAAACCGGAGAAAGAGCAATACCGGGCGAGCAAGAGAGAAAGAGATACATATAGAGAGAGGAAGAGATAGAGATAGAGAGAGATGGAGAGTTGAAAAAGGGAAGAGTGGAAGATAGAAAGGGAGAAGAGGAATGAGCAGCCGAGGGGCGAAGATGGAAAGGGCCTTCGGGCCAGCTCCAGCTTGCACTTTCATAAGCCTGGGCTCGTCTCTCTCGCGCATACGTAATCAGCCGACGGAAAGAAGCTGCTACGCCGAGATAAAGTCACAGCCGTCGGGTGGGAGGGAAAGATGGCACGGGACAAGACGAAAGAAGACGAACCAGCAGGACGAGGAATAACTGGGAGAGGTCGCGGGAAGGAGAAAGGGGGCGAGGAGGAGGAGGGGGGGGGGCGAGCTTAGTCAAATGCACGCTTCAGGGGCTCTGCATAACTTGTCGACTGCAGTCCTCCACTCTTTTGTTTCGCCTACTTGCCTGATCCTTTCTGTCTCTCCTTCTTCTCCCCAGCTTTCCACTCTCTCTCTCTCTCTCTCTCTCTCTCTCTCACTTTCTATCTTTTTCTCCCGAGCGTCTCAGCGCGATGCTTCCTCCAATCCCCCCCTTCCTCTACGGCTCTCCACCTCGTGCACCCTGTTAATATGATTGGGGCGTCTCCGGAGTATCGGGGCTTACTTAAAGAAACCGTCTTAAGATCGCGAGACGCGATTTATCCGGTTCCACGGATACTCAGCCGGCGCGTCGCCTGTAAATCCGACGAATTTCGAGGAACACGGTCGTAGCCCCGCGTCTAAACTGTGCCTCGAATATGGATGAACTGGCCTACCGTCTGTCTGCCTGGACCCATCGGCAATTTAAAGCACCGAGACATCGGGTCTTAGCCCGCGCATTCATTAACTCGTCTGATCTCTAACGTCGGGGATGGTAGCGTGGTATGATGAACTCGCCTTAGGGAACTTCATTTCTGCGAGAGAGACAGGGGCCATAAAACCTTAAGCTGCAATTGTGACTGAACCCGACGATTTAGTTCGTTATAATTACTGTAATATTCTAAATATTTTTTATACTTACGTTGCAATGTGGAACGTGTTCTGCAATTCTATCTTCTTAAATATCCTTGATGAATGTTTCCTATTTTATTTGCACGTCCTACGCGTTGTAAGGGCCTTCAAAAGTTGAAGGCGTTGAAAAGTGGCTCCACGGTGTGGTCGCGTCTTGAGAACGGTCATTGGACAAATGGCCGACGGTAGGCGAAGATTGTAACGGTCGCGGTCCCCGAATGTATTCCTAATAACGGAAAAAAGAAGGTTCCGATTCGGGACGAAACGACGCAGGTGAAAGCTACTACAAATATTTACATAATAATAAAGACGAAATTGATTTGGTCGATCAAGGAATCCGGCGCGCGTTCGACGAAATTTGGATTCGGAATGTCCGCGGAGCCGAACGGAACCCGACGGGGCTAATGTACGGAGCCGAACGGAGGAGGAGGCGGCGCCGTTCGCGGGAAGGGCTTTCGAACGTCGTATTAATGGAAACGGAGATGGCCGAACCACGGATTAAATTGGATTTTAAATATACGATACCCGGAGCAGTAACGTGTGTAGTTCATGGTCGCTGGAAGACGGGAAGTGCCGTCGGGGGCCCCCGTGCTCGGCTGGGTGGAGACACACACGCGAGAGGCCGCCTCGAAATTGCATTATGCATGCAGCGCCAAGTACACTCGGTAATTACTCCTATTAATAGAATCAATCTCGCCGCGCATGCCGCGTTGACGTTTATTAGTGACACGTGTTTGCTACAGAAGCGGCTTTATGCGCGGCGTTATCTAGCGCGACAGGCTGAATAGGACCGTGACAAGGATCATCGGCTACCTGTTGTTCTATTGGACTCTCATTTTTCCTGTTGCCGGAAGTTCGAACTCGCCGTGACACACACTCTCTCTGTGTCGACGTTGGATATCTGGTTTCAGCAGGATCGGTATAAGTTTCATCTAATTTGAATATTAATCCGTAGTTTGAACTTCGTGGCTAATTAAGAATGGAATCGTGTTACGTCGCTAACTTTTTTTTAAAGTCCCGTTTGCTTTTGGTAGCAATCTGTGCTGAAATGTTTTAATTGAATGTGCATATATTTCCATTTATATGAGTTTTAATGTAAACAGTAGGCGGAAACTTTTCTTCCTTTTTGCGGAGGTTGAGGTACGCTGCACCTAAAGTCGTAAGAAATGATCACTCTACTTCTGTAAATAGATTAAGGTATACTGGTACATCACATAAATTTCTATAGTTAGATACAGTAGTTAAAAAAGAAGCGTCTAGCATAGAAATTCTATTCTAATGAGATTAACTTATTGAAGGTATATTAAAATATAACAGAAACAGGAAAGAATTAGCAATACTGCACTTCCTACCTCCCCTACATTGCTGTAATTATCGCATTCGTAAGAAAGAGTGGCTGCAGCAATAATACTCTATTACAAAAACAATACTGATTGACCATGAATTATGAATTGAATCCAATCTAGGAGCAAATTTGGCCACTCCCCTCCGCGGGCAATAAACTAATTATTACAAACCACTGAATACTTAATGAAATTGCTCCTATATGCTCGTAATCAAGTTCCAACTAACTGCGCCCATTCGACTGTCCTCCAACAATCTAAGCCACCACATAGCCAGCGACCATAAACCAATGTCACGAATAATTCGCAAAAATATTAATTAAGCTAATAGGTCGTCTAGTAAATTCTAAAGCGAGTAATCATCGAGCTCTCAATATTTTTACACGTATAAACTACGAGCCCTTCGTTAGGGATTGATCAACCGGGGATTCATCTTTATCCTAGATCGCGTCGATTCCGCGCGCGCGTGACGGCCGCCGTACCGCTGGGTTCGTTCCGCAATTTGTTTTCGCGTTGACGGGTAAACATTGAAATTCATTATGCCTGGAAATCAGGCGGAATGATTTATCGAGCCTCCGGTACATATTCGCGAAACGTCGGCTGCGGCTGATGATCACGTAGTCCGCGTGAAAAGGACGCGGGGACTGTTATTGACGCAAGTATTCAAGCCTGCGGGCGGCGGCGCGGGGCGAGGGGCGGCGCGGGGCGTCGCGACGCGAGAGGATCCTGTTTTTCGCGGAATAAACGGTCGCGCGCGGCCCGTGCCGCCTCTGCCCGCGTTTTCAATAGAGGCAATCAAACAAAACCAGCGGCTGTAACTTATAATTAATCGAATACAAACACCCGAAGCAATTGGACCGAGGTATTACTTATTTGCATGCGGATGTTGGCGCCGGTAATTGTTGCGGCGCCAGTCTCTCGCGCGCCGGAGTTTATTTTTCCCCTGGCCCAATTAAAATAATGCATTAATTAAGGCCGTCTCCCTTTCGCGACGAGCCTCCAACACGCGCAGGGGGGGAGAAGAAATTAAAATTTTGATTAGCTGCATCGATCCCCCGCCGTCGCGACGTAACACGGATTCCAACGCGAAACCGTTTTTTAAATGTAATCGAACACTCGCCGCCTCTCCCCTCACACCCCCTCGATCGTCGCGTTCAACGCGACGTTCTTACGACGCGCGCGCTTGGAAATTAATTTCCGTGGGTGGAGATCGCTCGATCACGGGCACGCTGTGGGATAACTTCGTTATGGTTGATGAGATGCAAAACGGTTCAAAGAGTGATCACCGGGCCGCGGGTTTTATGCATTTTCTGAAATTGCATGCGCGTAAAGCTTGATCAGTTTTAATGAGATGCTCGTTTCATGTAGGGTTTGATAGAAGGTCGGATGAAACGGCGCACCGTGATTCCGCTGCCCGGAAATTATTAAATGAACGTTTGTTATTTTAATTTCGCGCGAGTTTTCGAGCCGTTCGGCGGTGCTCGCGTCAAATATTATTGAAGATTTCGAATGTTCATCAGTGTTTTGTCTTTTCAGCTGTCTGTGAGCTATATTGTCCGACGATTGTGGAAGTGTTTTCGTCGTTATTTTCGGCGGTCGAAGAATATCTGTTTTCATCACCCAGCGACGGCAAGCGCTCGCACCTTGGACGCTGGTATTCAATTTCAAAACAGACCTCGAGTTCCCAAGCTTTTTACAATTAGACGGCCGTCTAGTTCGTCCAAGATGGTCCAAAACATTAACAGTATACCTGCCGTGTTTTTGCTCCGGAGTTACAAAGTTCACCGAGAAGCTTCCCCGGCTCAAAACATTGAACGAAATTCTGAAGTCAAGCACATACAAAAATGGATTACAATTTTCTCGTCGTTATACAGCAACATGTGTTTAGCAACTTTTGGACTCGGCTGGTTCGACGTTAATGTCATTCGAAAGTTACCATTCGAACTCGCCGTCCCGAGCGACCGGAGCCGACGGCAAACGAAAAACCAGTTGCCGACGAGGGTGGCGGGCACCGCGAACGTTTCCCAAAAACATAACCGAACCGTTTCGACATGTACGAAATTACGCATTCGTCGAAGCATATTTTATCTTCCGCTTGGAATCTCACCTGGTCCCTCGGCGGCCGTTCGACTGCTCCCCTCTATCAAACCGCTATCAAACACAGCCGTCGACTTGAACTGACAGGGCCACAATGGCCGGATCTTTCTGAAAACACGCGTAAGCAAACGCTCCGTTCAGTTTCCCACGTCCCACGGCGGCCGAAAGTGTCGAATCGGCCGTGGAAGCGGCGGCGCATCGTGCATCGCGATAAAGTCGCGCCGAGGCCGTTCCGTTTGGCGTCTGAATACTAATATACACGGGGTTGTAACAGGCGATTACGAGGTGACGGCAGGAGAATCGGCGAGCGCCATGAAGAGGAGGTGGAGGTGGAGGCGAGTCGTTTATCGGCGCGTTATCGCGCGCTCGTCAGCCGTGTTCGAGCGGGTTTCGTTTACGCGTTGCAACCGGGTTACGATATTATCGAGCTCGCGCCGTTGCCGAGAGGAGGAGGAGGAGGAGAGACGGAGGTGGTGGACCCGAAGCGAGCCGTCGCGACGACCGGAGGCAGAGAGATGGCTCAGAATTTATTGAAGGATGAAATTTCAAGCGTCGTATGATCGACGGGGGCCGCGGAAACGGCCCTGGCCTCTCTCTCTCTCTCTCTCTCTCTCTCTCCGTCGCTCGTAATTCCGTTCCGCGACGCGTTAAAAGCCGGCCTGATGGCGGCGTTAAATCGCTCGCCTCGCGCCGCGCCGCGCCGCGCGTTCCCGCCGAGCCCCGTGCACCTTGCCCGGTTTTACCCGTCGTTCGGTTTATCGCCGGGAAATCGGAACACGGGGCCCCGCGATACGGGAACCAGCTCGCGATCGACGCCGCCGATAATGCCGCGTCCCGGGCGCGCGGCGCGGAGCCGCGGGAACACGCCGCGGCGAGACACCGCAAGCCACGCGGAACGCGTGAAAGAATGATAATGATGATGGATTGGAAGCCGGCCTGAAAAACACTGTTTCATTAAAACAATCTTGCAACCCGGAGATTACGGGACGCGACGCGCCGCGCCGAGGTGGAAAAAAAAAAAAAGAAAAAAGAATCGACCGCGTCGTCGCCGTAGAGACAACTTCTTTCATCAATCACCCCGCGCCCGTGAAAGCCGCCAATTAGCCGGATCGCTTTCCCGGTCTTGTCACCGTAGGATTCGTGTTGCCCGAGATCTGGTCTGTAATTTACACGCTCCGGACGATTTTACTCGTGTACCCGGCCGGTAAACAGGTGCCGGTTCATTTCGCGCACTTGTTAGCCGCCCGGTGTCCCCGATGGTGAGAGTTGATCTGGTTTTCGTGCTGCCGGGGATCCTGCTTACTTTTATAGCCGCTAGATCCTAACCGTCGCTACCGTGTTCTCTTACCGCTTCTCTTTCTTTTCTCTATTTCTCGATCACCTGCACGAAGGGTGTCGCGCCTCGAACGGATCGCTCCTGACTCCGGTATGTGTACCGTGTTCGCGCATCGGACGCTGTCCATTAATTCCGTGCGCGTCTCTTTGAACACTCGAACTTTTATAAATCTTCGTTAACGACGCAAAGTGCCGGACGATGAGCGAGCGGTCGTTCTAATTGGCTATCTCTTAACAGTTCGTCTGCGATCGAAACCTTTCACCGGCGCGAATCGAGCTTCCGAGAATTTCGATTTCTATATCTGACTTTTATGATACCGGGAATATCGTTTCTGTCTTTATCCTTTACGGTCGCTCTTATTCCACGCGGTTCCAGATTTTAGCACCGGCATGGAAATTGAGAGACGTTCAAGTCTCGCCTGTTAAACCGAACCGCGTCCTTAACGACGAACCTACCGAAGTGTAACAGTGACTGACGCGAGCCGCCTTAGAAAAATAATAGGATCGAGTGTACTTAAATTTTTAACTACAGTTTGAACAGTCGCGCGTCGAGATTGAGGACTGAAATTACGAGATTAAATTGATCTGAATCAATCGCAATATTTGTAACTGTTTATTACAGGATCAAGTAATATCTTGGACAATTTTCAGTGCAGATAGTCTCATGGTTACGACGATTATAAAATAAAGAAAGCGGAACTGGACATTCGAACTGCAGTAGAACATTCATTATTAATATAGTATCTGCATTTATTATAACCTATTCGTGCAATTTATGCCCACGAAATTGAGTGAGTACAACATTTATACTTTGAACAGTTTTTCAAAAGTAAACAGATTTGACAATGTAAAAGTTTTTTCAAAAGATTGTACAGCAAGCTTGAACAGTGCCTTAGGATCATCGCTCGAGAGGAGAGGATTAAGTACAGTCGATTTCACTCGTCGTTGGACGGCACTTCGAAGCTCCTTCTCCAAAACCGCAATCAACCCAAAAGAATGTATCGCGTATCGGCTGCATCACAATGGGAAGGCCTCTTAAAAATCTCATAAAGACCGGCGAAGAACCGCGACGCGATCCGATTCGATCCGATCCGATCCGGCCGGCGCATCATCGGAAACGGAGTCAATGGTAGATTGCATCGGATGCATCTCGACGGATTCAGCGGCGTTAACAACGGGGTCGCGCGCGATCGAGCGCGCAGCTCGTTGCGGCGACAGACTGCCGCGCGGAGAGATCCGATCGGGCCGAAGTGGCGATTGTAATTCACGCGGCGTGGATTCCAGTGTGGCGTTCGGGTCAATCGGCAGGAAATCGGGTCCGGGGCCGCGGAGAGCGGTATCGGTGGAACCGCAGGGATCGACGATCGCCCGGAACGATAACGATGTCGTTACGCTGGCGCACCGGTAGCCACCGCGATACGGGGCCGGCACCAGTCGATAAACGGCCGGCTAGACGTGTCGTCCGGCGCCGGGCGAAACGATTCCTCCTCGTGATTGTTAATTAGCGACGCCCCGGCGCACGTTAGTACGCGCGACGCAAGTTTTAAATGGCCGGCCGGAACGCGTTGCACGCGACCGGGTCGCCGACCACTTTGGCCCCCGACGCGACCACTGCCAACAGAAACACACCGGACACTCTCCTCTCCGCGAGCCGTGTGTCCACGGTTCCGAGCGCCTCGGTCGCGATTGTAGCGTTAATCCACGGATTTGTGGCTGGTCGGTGCCATATTTGTTATTACTTATAATTTGGAAATAGTGTTTTTCAATTTATGCAACTCCTTGCATTTTATACACGTGAAATTGAATGTTTTGACTCGTAGCGACTTTTGAAGAATATGAAAAATTCAGTAGCACGGACTGCACCATTGTAAGAAATATTTTAGTGACAGTTTCTGGCTCATAGTATTTTTATTCTATGCAACAGAGTGCACTTTTATGCATACGGAATTATTAATGAATCATTATTACCGAGTTATCCCTCATACCAATAGTTTCGCTATGTAACAATTTTTTAAATCTAAATTTCTTTTATATAAAAATTATCTTGACATACGATAGAACAATTGTATTAATTCCTCCGAGTCGCCACACTCGTGAGCAAAGGGTTAAGTTCTGAAACAGTTCACAAAGGCAGAAAGAAGTGGACGTTTCGCAAGAAGAAAATAAACCGTGTCGAATGACCGTGCGCGGACGGGTCGGCGACCAGTCCGGCACCGACCCGGCCGGAACTGTAAATAGCGGCAGAAATTCTGACGCATTGTGGGTCGCGCGTTTCTCGATCGCCGTACCGACACCGTCGCCGACCGCGAGGAATTGCCGGCCGGTATACACGAACCGGGGACATCGAGGATTTCCCCGAGGCGCCGCTCGCACGAATACCGCGACCATTCTTCCGCCGGTGAATCATTTAACGGCGGGCTTCTAGACGTCGCGACAGGTACCCGAATTCTTCGGCTAATTTTGTTTCAGGGGGGGGGGGGGGGAGAGAACAACTTGGAACGCGTTACGCAACATTCACGGATTTCACGGCGGTGATATATCGGCGATCCTCTCGTCCTAACGCGCTTCCTGAATTTTAACGGGATTCGGAATTAGCCGAATTTACGAGGCCGACTGTCTTTACGCGTCCGCGGCGAATTCTCCACGGTGGAGGCTCTCGTTAGGATTTAATACCCGGCTTTATGGGGAAGATCTGAATGTCTATTTTCGGTAGTATGTGCCAGTTCGTCGGTGTTCGTTTGCACGGATGCAGTTGATCCAATTTTTAGATCGAGCTAAGTTAATTAATTAATTTCGAAATTGAAGTTTCATTTTGTCGAGCAGAAATTATGGAGTAGTTAACTGGGTTAGATTGACCAAATTATAGCTTTATTTGTTTAATATAAATTGAAGTAAAATAGCTTTTGATAGTAAGAGACATTTGTCGTTCAACGCTGAATTGCTGAGGTTAAAATTATTTAAAAGTCACGGTATGGTAGGTCGTTGAATTCACGCTTTTATCAGCAATAATACTACGAAGTCAAAAATGCAGGATACACCCTCTATACCTAATACATTATAAAATATAATTTACACGCAAAAAGTATTCTCTGGTATAAAATACAATTTACATATAAAAAAGTATGCTCTCCTATAAAAAGTATATTTATATAATACTTTTATATTCATATAATAAGGTCCGATTAAGGGACTCGTGAATCGTTGACAGCGAAGCAAAGGGTTCGCAGGGGAAGGCGGCGAACTCGTTCGCAGCGGCGGAATGCGACAGAAACGTTTCATTAAGTTTGGCGAACTGCATATTGCCCCGGTCTTATACGGCAAAGGGGCGCGCGCGCGCGCGCGCGTGGATCAAAGCGGAGCCGGGCTCTTCGTAACTATCATAGTTTTCTATTTGATATCGTTCCCCGGTTGCCGGAATCACTGCCAACTTCGCCAGAATCCATCTCCGAAATCGTGATTGGAAGGCCAACTATTCCGAAGCTTCCCGATGTAAATTCGATCGTCGGCCCGTGCAAACTCCCCGCGCGCGGAATCTCCCGTAACAATGTGCCCGGGCTGTTTCGGAAGCGGGGCTCGCGCGCGAGCCGGCGCGGATTTACGGCGGCGGCGGCTGCGTGAAAGACGGGGAGCTGGGAGCCGCGTGGTGCTGCGGCGGGTGCGTTACTTTTACTACTGTCACGGTTGATAATGCGAGCGAATGGAAAGCCAGTCGACCGGGTCGTAAACGCAGCGAAATAATTAGCAATAAACGTTCCCCCGCGGTCGCGTGATACGCGTCACGCCGCTTCCGGCTCTCGAAGCTGACGACGCGACGCCGTTCTTTCGTTCACGTGCCTCCACGCATACAGTTCTTTTTGCAATTTTTTTCAAATTTAACAATAACCTATCCACGAAGTATTACGCATTTTTCCATTCTGAAATAAATATTATTTTATCGTTAAGAATAAATATGAGTCGAATAGAAATTTCTCTTTTCGTCGATAATTTCAGCGAGTTGAAAATAGTACGTATTAATAATTTTTTTTAATACTTTTATTGCATTAAGTATGTCAATATATCTCTTTCCACAATCTGTTCAATATGGCCGATTTTCTATCTTTTATTTTAAAATTGCTCACATTACAAAAAATACAAAAATATATATACAATGCACTGATTTTCTAAGAGGACACCGAGTATATCTAGCTTTCACAGATCTGGGACAAAGTTGTCCAGATAACGTGGAAAATCCTTAAAACGTTACGTATTCATCTAACATCCATTTCTTACAATTGACCCAGAATTGCGGCGATAATTGAGCAATTCCGCGAAGATGCCGCGCAGTTATTCACTCGGCGACAGCTTCACGGCAATTGCAATGAACCTTTGAAGCGCGAGGGTTAATACAATTAACCGGGGTCGATTTCCAGTTTCACCAGGGCTCGATCACGAATAAATCAGCTATAGTCTCGGTCCTGAAGGTACTGTTAGGCATCGAAGCACGAATCAGCGAAGGACGCCGATCGCGCAATGGCGTCGCGAAACGACGAAGCTCGCGGGTAGCCGCGCCCGATCGAAATGAGAAATTTCGCTTCGCAAACGATCGTCCCGAAGCGTAGGGGCCGCCGCGCGCGTAATTTACGCGGCCGATAAATCAAAACCGTTCGGAAATCTATGTAAATATTATCGTCGGTGATATGTGGCCTTGTTACCGAAACGATTCGCCCCCTCCCCTCCCCACCAGCGTCCGGCCGTGACCGCTTCGCGGCGAAAGAAAAATCGCCGGCGCGGCGTTTATTGCTGAAATATCGTTTCAGCTATTACGCCTAATTATTGGTCGTACCAATAATAACGGTGATTTACAAGCTGCTTGAAGCGTTATACTGTTTACGAGCCATTAGTTCGAAAGATTTACGGTGAACGGTTTTGCGCTTCCCCGGCGAACGCGGCGGCGGCGGCGACGGCGACGGCTCCCGGCTCGGTTCGTCGTTTTAAATGAGTTCGCGTCGATTCATCTTGATTAATTAAGGAAATATACGAGTACCGCTGACGTAACTCTTGAATACCCACGGATACGACCACCTAAATCTCCCACGGGGGCTAACGACGAACGGCCGTCATCTTCCGTCTCTCGCGCGAGTCGCGGAGTCTCTTGCGCGCGCGGCTCGTAACCTCTTCGGACGATTTATCTTCGCGTCTGGAAATTATCAGCGGACCCGAGAACAGGCATAATCGGGCTGATGCTGATGTATACGGGCCCTACTTTCGATGAGCAATGGGCTTAAACTTTACGCCGCGGTGCTTAATCATTCTTTTCTTTTTTAAAAGACCCTTCGGGTTCGCCGGTCCGAGTACTTAATGAGGGGGGGGGGGGGGGGGGGACGTAAAGTTTATTCTCTGTTTAAGAATTTTTTTTAGCGCTGCTGGGGCGGTGATAAAAAATTGACGGTCGCCAGATCGACTGAGACGCGGCGCTGCAATCTACCTAGTTAGGGGTTGAAGAGTCGGAATGGTCATTTCATCTTCAGCGTTTAATCGCTTTTTTAAATTGAGACTAAAAATGTTAATTTCATTTTTTTTTTACTAATTCTCGTGGAGCCGAAAACTATTCCATTTATAACAGTTTTGTTAAATTCATCATTGTCATTCTTTATTAACGGGCTAGTAATGCCTTTTTGAGTTACACAGACTTAATGTACATAGCTTAGAGTAACCTTATAAATAGTATACCATATAAAAGAAAAAAGAACAAAAATGAAATTATAATAAAAAAGTGAAATTTGGGGGTTGGAAAGCCATATTACTGTCTTCTTCCATTAACGCATATTTCATTACAAATACATAAACAACTACCTCATCTACTGAGAACTCAGTAGAGACAGAAATCAGTCTCTTATGCAGCTTGTCCATTCGCAGAAACAGGTGTAAAACAAATTCAGCCAGGGCAGCCGCGCAAGAATTCCCGTCCGATTTGCAGGGGTAGTCGAAAGTAGCCCTGTGTGTTTTCAGGGAATAATCGGCGAACCGGGGCGGAATAAGTCCTAATAAAAGTGTCCCGCGCTCGCTCAGAAAGTAATTATTCCTCGCGCCTCGGTGGGATCACAAAAGGCTCTCCGGCACGGAAGAGCGGAGAAGCGGGAAAGCCGTGTTGCGCGCGCGTTCGCGTGTCGCGTAAAAATCCGTCGTAAAAACGGAACGATCCGGCCGTCGGTGCGAAAAAAGAGAAAGAAAGAGAGAGAGAGAGAGAGAAAGAGTGAAACAGAGAGAAGGAAAGGTACAGAGAGGCGAAAAGAAAGAAAGAGAGAGAGAGAGCGTTGAATGTTAATAGGTTTCCGCGAGAACGCGCGTGGAAATGAAGCTTTCCAGCTGGCGTGTGGCGAACAAGGAGCCCGGTGTTTGACGGTGGTCGCGAGCCGATTTCGGGGCGGAGAGCGGATCGAGCGGAGCGGGCGAGCGAAAATTCACGGTCGCCTGAGCGAAAACAAAAATTGAAATCGAACGTGTCGGGGTTGCGGGGAGAGGGGCGGGACACGGCGAAAGAGAGTCGCCGCTTTAATTTCGAACTCGCCTTCGTAATCGGCCCGGAATGAATAGGCTGTCTCTCCTGCGCGGCAAGCGACACGCGCCGCGGAAATGAGATTTTTATTCCGGCGTCGCGGCACCTGTAATTTCGCGGCATCAAGCGCGAATTTCAATATCGTTCTTGCTCCTCTGCGACCGTCGTCGTCGCCGCCGATATTGCTCGTTTCCGCTGCCCGTTGTTTATGCGACGCCGGAGAAGTTGTCGCGGAATGGAATTCCCGCGCAAAAGTGTTTTTGATGTCAAGCCGCGGAGGATAAAGTTCCCGCAATAAC
>NC_135777.1:22417843-22434810 GCF_028453695.1 Augochlora pura | reverse complement strand
CGGCCGGCCCTGCGCCGGGACACGGTTACGCAACCGAACGGATCCGTCGACGGCCGATGACTTTCCGCGGCCGGAGCCGGGATCTCCGTTACGCCACTTTCGCCGATTGCGCCGGGCCTTATCTACCGAAAGGAATATTGCCAGTGTCCCGCCGAACGATTCTATCGCGAGCCGATTTGCGAGCGGCCGATCCGGCGACGGCGTTTGTCCGCTCTGACTCATTAGTCGAGAGTCGACAAGCCGCGCGACGTTTGTTCGCGGCGAATTGGAATATGGAAAGTCGACCGTTTATTTTTCTTTTGCTTTTATTTAGTACCTGGAACTTTATCTCTGAATTTTATCTGATTGCAGGAAAATAGAATTCATGAGAAATTTTTAACGTAGCAATGTGTATAGCTGGGTAACATTTGTAGACCTTTGTGCAAAATAGAAATTGTTTAATTTCGTCTACAATATTATTAATTTCGTCTACATCGAAATAAAAATAAATCCTTCCGTTGTCAAAGCTTAAGAAGAAAAGCACATAAAGACAATAAAAAGAACAAAAATTGTCCGGTCCCTTTATTAAAAATATTAAAGATAAATAAGTGCTGATCAACGCAGCGTGAAAAGAATCGTAGTGCAAGGGGTTAATTTCGTCTGCATCAAAGTAAAAACAAATTTTTCCGTATTCAAAATATAGAAACGAAGGTAAATAAAGTTAATACAGGAAACAATAATTGTCCGGTCCTATTAAAAAAATTATTAAAAATTATTAATCACGAATAAGTGCCAACCTTCACTGCATCTAAGCAGGGACAGTGCAAGGGGTTAAACGCCGAGTGATTATTACCCACCACTCGCCGGCAAAGCGATTAAATCCGCCCCCAAGAAGACGTTTAATCCAATGCGTGTCGCGCTGTTCCATAACGCTTCCTTACTCTGAAAACTGCGGTAACGAGCGGCCGCAGCGTCGACACAGAAAAAGCGAGCGAGCGGAACTATCCTCCGACGCAACAACCGCTCGAGAGAAAATAAAAAGCGCCTCGTCCGGCAACGATCGCTAAACACGCGTCCACGCGCGCGCGCGCGAGACCCGAAATATCAAACACCGTCTAACGCAGTACAACCACGGCGCCGCTAACGAGTCCAATTAGCAGCGGGCCGGGAAAAAGCGTCGCTTGCTCAAATAATCCAATTTAAATAACATTACCGCAGCCGGCTGTGTCATTCGAGGACCGAGGCGAGTTTCCGCGGTTTAACGAAGTGTCGAAACTCGGTCGCCCGGGGACACCCGACACCCCGTACAAAAAAAGAGAGGGAAGAACTCCCCGGTTTCACCTTGGTCCCGGCGGGAGAAAAAAATTCGACGCGACGGCGGGCGCTGCGAAGGTGTAACAGCTGTAAAGAGTCAACACCGCGTCCAAATATACGACGCGGGTACGCAGAGACACAAGGTGTCAGGGTTCTCTCTCCGTTAGGAGGCGAGGACGGGCTCGGCGCGACTGTCACGTACAGGCTGCCGCGACCGGGCTTCATCCGCCACCCCGTCGAGATGCAATTTCCGCTATTTTTACCCGAAAAGCTTGCCGGGCTATCCCCGCGGCACGTTCCTCAAATAAAGAGCTGCGCCAACCCCCTCGGCTCTACGTGGCCCGCTCGCGGCCGTGTCCCGCTCGCGACGAGCCCGAGCGAAGCTCTGCGGGCCGCGAATCCGAAGGGGGGTCGCTAATGCGAAGCGCGGAACTTGTAGCGTCTTCGAGACGCCGGAATCCTTCGGTGAGCCAAGGCTGATCTCGGAGAAACGCTGGATTCGCCCTCCACCTTATACTGAGTCATACTTCGCGCGACGCGAACCCTTTTTAACCCTTTGCAAAGGGTTACTTCTGGCCGGAAACGGATCCGCCGACCGCCTGATCGCTGCGCTGAGAAGTTAGAAGATGACGAGACGCTGCTAGCCGGTCGAAGTTTGAAAAGAGAACCGGCCACTTTCCTCCCTCGGGTGAAAGCGGGTTGAGTTTTCCACTGAATAAATTTAACGTTATCATCGTCGACGATGCTGCCGGATAAGGGAGAGGGGGGGTGGCCAACGAGGGGGCGAGGTGCGCGACCGGGCTAGCACAGGCTCTTCCGATTGCTCGCTCGCGGGACATTCAGATTCGTCGATCCATAATGCATGAGTCGTTTAAGGAGCGCTTAGCCGGCGACGTAAACTAATGTAGCGAATCGCCGGGCTACTTCGATGAAAATGACGGAGTTATAAATAAATTAATTGAGTGCTCGTTGTATAGATGCGCTCTCGACTTGATTTCTGAAATGAAAATTTCTGTAATCCTTGTTCGTTCATCGAGCGCGACTCGAAGGCGGAGCGCGACCGAGCGCTTTCGATGTGGAAAGAAAATTAATAATGTACGTATTTAGTAGATCTTGCACGAAATTTATATCCGACTGGTTGTTACAGTGGAAGGGATTAAGACCTGTGAAACGCGAAGAACATAATCAATGTAACCATAAAACACTCGGGATTCGCTGAGACGCAACGTTTCAATTCCAACCGGATCAAATCAAATAGTTTCAATCCACGGGATCGCGTCGCCCGCGAAGCTGCGGCGTCTTATTCTGCTTTCCCCGCGAGCGGCGAGCGTATCCTAAATTTACGCGGCGCGCGTAAATTCACGAGGACGCGGGAAAAGTGCGTTTGATCCCGAGATTGCCGAGTCGTCGCCGGGAGATTTGCTGGCTCGCGTCCCGCCGAAAGTTGTCGATCAAATCGGGCTTCCGGCGATCGTGAATCCTGGGCAACGGGCGTCCCCCCGTATATCTCCCACCTGTCCCGCGTTAATCACGCCGCCTTTGATGATCGCGACGTTTGTTTTGAGCCGGCCGGACACGCCGTAGACGTACGGTCCTCTCTCCCGGGGCTCCTCTTTCCACGCGGCCCGCCTCGGATCCGTAATATCTTCGGGGATGCCGTTTAACGACTCGTCATACGACGGCGCGGAGTGGTCCGCCGAGCCGGCGATGCGCGGTCGAATATTATTTCAGCGTTGTCGCAGAGTTTAAGGTTATGTCAGGTTATGTCTACTTATGGTACAGTTAGGTCTTAAGAGTCTATAGGATCACTTTATTTTAAAAGCGAGTCCTTTTTCTTTCTAAAGTCGGATATCGCGTCATTTGTGATTTATTTATTTGTATTATGTTAATAGTTAATATCTGAAAAAATTCCAATGCTTCGATTTAGAATATTCAATTTAAAATTGATCGGCAAATGTGAATTATACAGCAGAGTACATTGATACTCTGTAGCAATTAATTTAAGAAATTCGTTCCTTTCGATTTTCGTTATATAGTCACAGCGTTAGATTTTATTACTAAACGCCGGTATTATTAAAATATCTGAACAATTATAAAAGTACATTCTCTTTCGCTTAAAAACGATATCGACTTATTAAAATTAGAAATATTGCAAAAAATACATTGAAACTACATTTTTCCCTTATCTATATTTTATTAATTTACTACTTTCATATTACTTCACAAACCAATATTAATTCTAAATAAAATTACAATCCCACTATACTAACACTACTGCTATACTAATCGACTCCTAATAAAATACAAAATAAGCGCCAAACAGCTGTTCCGGACTCTCAGCGCGCGCGCGTCAACGCCCCACTCCTCGCGTGACTTATTTCGCTGCGAACGCGCGGCGAGTCCACCGCGACACCGGTGACTCAGCCGTGGAATGCCGGAAGTTCGAGCCGATCTCTTTGCGGTCCGCGGGCTTTCAGGGAACGGGAGTCGCGGAAGAAAGTTGGCCGTAAAGCGAAGGAACCACCGAGCGCCCCCCGTTTCTTTTGTGTTAACTTCGGAGAAAGCGGGGGGGACGGCCAAGTAACTGGCTGCTGCGGGCTTGCTTTGCGGACGCTTTTTAGCTCCTCGGGACGAGACGTATGAACTTCCTTCTCTCCCGGATCATCTTCCGGGATTCTTGATCCTTTGTTTCCGCGTAGCCAGACGAGACCCGAGCGTGCACCCTGCCGTCGAACTTGAGAGGGAAATTCGTCTTTGCTGCCGGTAAATTACTTTGCTTTTTAGCTTAATTTTTTATTATTATTCTATAGTATTATTTAATCATTGTTTAATTATTGTACGTTGATATTATACATCAACTTTATTATCTCTCCTAAAAGATATTTATTATCTTTCCTCAAAAAACTAAATTAAACGTGATCCGACATCATCGACGTTATAAACAATTTTACCATTTAAGTAATTATGAGTCGTGAATACCCGGAATCGTGAATAAGCCTGGCGTGCATTCGAACGGCGGCCAATCGGGGGCGGCGTTCAAGGAGGCAGCGTGATAAATGCATTGAATTTATACGGTCCCGACGGTGGCCGGGCTATCGCGTGCGTTGACGCGAGTAATTATCACTGTTGCCGTCTGACAAATTTCACGTGCGCCCGGCGCGCCGGAAGGGGGTTGCCGTATTCGACGGGATGAGGAATCGTACGCGTGGGATCGGAGGAGAGGCGGCCGAGGTGTGCACCTTGAAACATGTACAGAGCGTGCTAAAATTCGCTATAGAGAAACGAGAGGTTCCCGAGGTCATTTTAAGCAACATTTTCATTTATAATAACTTTCTGCGAGACATTGTTAACGAGATATTAAGGAAGAATTTTGACGATACAGTATTTACAAGAGGCGCGAATAAAAAATAATAATAAATAAAATAAACCCATCTTTTTCATCCAATATCTTACCAGCGCAACTTGCTCCGCGATTGACGAATACTTCTTTCAGAACTGCATTGATTAGCACTTTTTTGTCGTTAATAATTTACTTGATGAAAGAAGAGATTTTTTATATCTTCGTTCCCTTCGTTTACTTTTATTCCCAGATTTTAATGACAGAAGATTCAGATTTTGTTTCGATTTTATAGAAGCGATTGGCAGTCGTATTTATTTGATTATACAGGAAATGTTCGTCACGAGTCTGACTCGTTGTTATAGTGCAAGGGGTTAAACGGGGGCGCCACAGTTAACTGGTTAAAGTACATTACCACCGGCAAAGTTTCTTCAAATTTATAAAGACTTCGCATGGTCCAAGTGCGAAGTCCAAGTCTAAGTGCGTGGTCCAAGGTGCGGCCGAAGATGACACTGCGAGAGTCGAAGCCGAGCGATTCTATCGGCCCGATGTGAATGTCCTGTCTGGTAGTTGAGATAGCAGCGGCGCAAACGGGAACGCTGGCCTCGCGATGGGGGGGGGGGGGGAGGGGGGAGGGAGGAGGAGGAGGGTGCCCGGTGCCCCGGAGAGCAGTTTTATTGCGACAAGTGCGCTGCTCTCTTCTGCGGCCCCCTATTACCGAGCGACTTCCGGTCGGCACCGGGCATCGCCAGAGAACAACGAGCACCGAGATGCAATTTGCTCTTAAGTCGCGTCCGTCGAAACTCGAGCCTGCCAACCCCTCCCTCCCGCTACGGGGACCACCGCTCGCGTCTATGTTCCTTTTGCCAACGCCGCGGTCCACGGTCAACTCGTGTTTACCGATCCCACGGTTTCAGATGCCCGGGGACGTCTTCGGGGGCTGCTGAGATATACCTGGACGCGAGAGAGCGGACTCGTCGATCGACGATTCAAGACGATTTATATTTATGTTGCGCTTGCATTTAGTTTAAATATTGATAATAAGAGAGGAGAAGCGTATCTCGACGTAAAAGAACGAAACAATATTTGTGTTTAATTCTTTGCAATCGACGCTGTTTTAACTCTATGTTTAAACTTATTTCGGATGATCTATAGTATCTGTATTTCTTATAAATTATTGTTGCGATTTATGCTTACGAAATTCAGTCCGTATAATTCACTCGATGCGATTTATTCCGATAAAATATTTTATTCACGGATTATATTCTTTATCTTGTTGAAATAAAATCTTACTCGCGAAATATAGTCGATGTATTATTTGAATAAAACTTTTACGAAGAATATATTCGATATATTATCGAAATAAAATTTTATCCAAAGAATATATTCCTCATATTATCCTCATAAAATTTGATTCGCAGAATATATTCGATGTATTATCCTAATAAAATTTTATTCGAAAATACATTCGACAGATCGCACTATAAAAAATGCCTCCGAACCGTTCTCGTAAAACAGCGTTCGAACGATGCCTTGCCCCGTCACAGGAGCATCTTGTCAGGCACGACAAAGCGCGGGGACCCGTCCGGGACAGGTTGAATATTTACAGGAGCCGGCATTAATGGCCCCGTCGTCCTATAAATTCCGGGACACCGTAAACCACGGATCGGTAATCGATCAATCCGGTCGGCTGGTGCTCGGTTCGCGTCAGGCCAGGGCGGCCAATCAAATATTGACGCCCGTATGAATAATAGCGAAGGTCAGGCGCTCGGTTCCTTGTTGCGGGGACCGGGGGGCCGACCTCCCGAGAGGCTGCGGGTGCGCCGATCGTTACCGGCGATCGAAACGCTTGTTCAATCTACACGTGTAAAGATAGCGCGCGGCTGTTGCCACGGATAAACTCGATCGCGGCGTGTAAGCGGCGACCGGCGAGCGGCCTGCGGCCTGCAGGGGGCAACCCGGTGGAACCATGGGAGCGTGCGCCGCGCCGTGATAGCCTCGCGATGATAACGGCCACGGGAATACGCCGCGCCGGTAATCTCGTGGCAACGGACCCGTATCCTTGCGCGACGGGAGTCCTCTCTCTCTCTCTCTCTTCTCTCTCTTAGTTTCAATATCTCTCTTTATCTTCCGTTATCTTCCTTTCTCTCTCTGTCTCTCTATATTTCTCTCTCTATCTCTCTCAGTTTCAAAAACTTACTTTATCTCTCTCTCTCTCTTTATTAATTTCAATATTTCAAGCAGACGTCTTACAGATGGCTTTCAAACGTCCTCAAGACATCCATTTTATGGTGGAAGACGTTTTAACCTAAAATGGACGTAAAATGGACGTCTTTAAGACGTTCGGTGCCTCTTGGATATTAGACAAGGATTCCAGATTGCGCTAGGACCTCATCAAGACTTTTTTAGATTGTTCATAGACTGTAATAATATGAATTATATATTATAACGGGGGAACTTCATAAAAACTCCCTCTCTCTCTCTTTCTCTCTTTCTCCGCCCCAATCCTCAAAAGAACATCGAAGAGGCATTTAATTATACCTGCGGGGCATCGGTGATCCAGATGGATCCCCTGGGATCGTGGAAATCGGCGAGCGTTCGTTCCCGTCGTCGAATCCGCGGCGGGCTTTAAAAGCCACGTGCGCGTCGTGCACGGCGCACGTGTGCATCGGCGTGGCCACCCCACGGGATCGTCCTTTAATGGAGCGCCTTATCGCTGGGCCGAGGATAATCCCGTGATATTCGAGACGCGAAATCAAGCGAGCAGGACGAAAGGAATCCGCCGGCTGTAATTAGACGAACCGGGGCCCGTTGCTCCTCTCCCCCTCTCCCCACCCCATCTGAGGGTAATTTAATTTTTAATCGGCCGCGGGATCTGCCGCGGAACGTGCGCACGCCGTGCTCGCGGTAATTACGATTAGATCCGCGCGCGGCGTCGCAGATCGTGAACCCTGCCGGCCATTTTGTAACGAGGCTTTTACCGCTTTTCTCGGATGCGCAGCGCTCTCGGAAGATTGCCTCTTTTTGGCTAGAGACTGAGAGAGATTTGTTTTTTTTTTTGGAAATGAATATTTCGCGAGGGTGGTAAAGGGTGATAATTGTTAGAGGAAATTGGGTGAACAGTGCGTTGGTGATCTTTTGTAATGAACAGAGGCAGAGGTGCAGTTTTGAAGAATTAAATACGTCACGATGTACACTCTGGTGATTATACAAAATTATGCAAAATGGACTAGGTAATTTAGATAATTTAGAGAAATAGACTGGAATAATTTTATTCAATTATCAAAGATCGTCTACGACAATTATACGTGAAAGATGATACCTGTCAAAAGACCACCGCTAAAAACTCGAAATTATCGGAAACTCCAAATAGATCATAAATACGTCTTCAATACCTCCAATAGAATCCAGCAGAACGATCTCCGCAAATCTCTCCCCAACGAATCGATCGTCAACTTCGAGAAAAACGCCGCCACGCCGCAGCAAACGTTCCAATTGTACGTCGGACCGTGTTCCGCGGATCGATTAAACATTTTTTCGCGATCGCTTATCCGCTCGGATAGACCGCTCCTATCCGGCGGAGTAACATCGCCGCGGGCGATTACATAATTCCGCTTTTAAGCGGTCGAATGTATCGATCTCGTACGACGATGGTTATCCGATGATCCGAGCCAGGCTTCCTCACCACCACCACCCTCCCCTTCCCCCCTCCCCCTTACCCGCCGCTCCAGCACACCGGGGAGTTACGACTCTCGCAGCGTTCATCTTCTTAAAGGGCTCGTGGGGACGGGTGCTGCGCATTCAGCGAAAGATCCCTGCCACTCGGCTCATCTTGATCGGCGATTCCGCTCGAGGCTCTTGTAATCGACGGTCGAACGGCGGATAGATAGAGGGCCGGGGAATCCTGATTGAAGCGAAACTCGGCGAGATGGAGATACCGGCGAAGAGGGAGATGCAGAGAAACGGAGAGAACGAGAGAGATACGGAGGTAGACAGAGATAGAGAGGAAAAGCGAGAGGAAGAGAGAGAAAGAGAGAGATATGGAGATAGAGAGAGATAGAGAGAGATAGAGAGAAAAAGCGAGAGGAAGAGAGAGAAAGAGAGAGATATGGAGGTAGAGAGAGATAGAGAGAAAAAGCGAGAGGAAGAGAGAGAAAGAGAAAGATATGGAGATAGAGAGAGATAGAGAGAAAAAGCGAGATATATGGAGATGGAAAGAGAGAGAGCAAAATATGGAACGAGAGAGCGAGAGAGAGAGAGAGAGAGAGAAATATGGAGATGGTAGAGACATGTAGATGGAGAAAGAGAGAGATATGGAGACAGAGAGAAAGAGAATAAGAAATGTAGTGACCGAGAGACAGATATCTGTTCTAAGACGTCTTTAAGACGTCTATAAGACGTCTTGTCATCTCTTATAATAAAAATATTTCTCCTACGATTTACGTCAAAATGCTTATGGTAACATGGTCCTAAATTTCGCATGCTTTAGGATGATTTTAGAACAATAGTCAAAATGATTATACACGGTATGATCGATAAAACGTCTAACAAAATTTATCTTCTAAATATATCGACGCAGCTAAGTGGTTAAGTCAGACATAAGGAGAGATGAATAGAGAAAAATTGAGACTAACAAAGAGAGATAGAGAGAGAGATAAGGAGAGAAATATAGAGACTAGCGAGAGACTCTGAGACTAGCAGAGGTATAGAGAGAGAGAGAGGGGGGGCAACAGGAGAGGGAGATGTAGATAGCAGGGCGAGGAAGATAGCGATGCGTGGAGCGATTAAGCAGCGTCAGCATCAGCAACTGCAGCAGAGCGAACGGCAGCAACGGGCACACCGGAAAGCGGTAGGAACAACAGCAGCAGCAGCAGCAGCAGCAACCACGTTGCGGCAGTAACGCGGCTCGCATTGCCAGGAGAGCTAGGAGAGATATCGATCGGACCTTCGCCTTTCACCGGCCATTGTCCACAACGGTGCCAGCGTTGGAAATCTAACTGCCGATAATTGCCTTCGAACCCGTCAAGTCATACGCCGTAATAGCATAATAACCGGGGCTAAGCGATCAGATTAAGGGAATGACTGCCCTCCGGCTGCCACGGCGGGCCGCGCCACGCCGCGGTTAGGGCCAACGCTAAACCCTTCTGCGTACGCCTATCGCTGTTACCGCTCTCGGATCCACGCCGCCACGCTCACAGATCTATCTCTCCCTTCTTCCGCCCCCCTCGTCTCCTTCTCCTCCTTTGCTCGTCTCTCTAGGTTCGTTCGTAGCTCTCAGCCAGCCACGAAACTTTCTCCCTTTCTTCGGGGAACCTCGTTCTACCTGGTCTTTATTAGCCACCCTCATCCCAGGTGTCCTCGAGTTACGATGCTAACGGTAGCTGTCTTCGCTGCATCCATTCTTCGAGCGCATCTGTCTCCGCTCGGTTTGTCTTCGTTAGTATATTCGCGACGGGTCTTGTGAACTATTTGAAAAATTGAGTATTATGTTGTGTTAATTATATTCAAGTAGTAATTATTAAGTACCTGTAATGCCAGGAATTTAGAGGTTGCGGCGAGGGGTCACTTTGACGATTTTAAACAGCGTAGGTTTTTTTAAGGATGTCACTGAATCGTTGCGACCACAGTAACATTGCATCAATTAATAATCTACCTTTTTATGGTAAATTAAAAAATACTTTGGAGTATTGACGGGGCGAAACGCGATGTCGCGTCCCGGTCGACATAGGGTTACCCCTAGGATCATAATAACGAGTCAGACTCGTAACAAAGATTTCATGCAACGTCTGCCAAGCATGGATATTATTAATCTCTGCTAAATCGAAATCAAATAAAAAGAGTCGTAGAAATCGGTGAAAAGAGTCCTAGGGGGTTAAGAAACATCTCGTCGACAATTGCAGGAGAATTTCTGACACGACCATCAATTTCCTGGCAACATCGGTTCCCGTAGATTCGTCAAAGACGCGGGAGCAGAGCAGAGAGCGGAAACGAGCCGCGACCGGAGAGAGAGACTGGTTTCTCTAATTCCGGCTTCTCCTCGTCGCCCACCCGTTCAAAGGCTGAATCAAGAACGATTAATATCGAGCACGGTGCCCGGCCAATCGCGTACGTCCGTTTTCGCCCTCGGGCGTCAACGGTGAACCGTTCGAACGATATTTACGAGCGGGCTCTCGCCCGCGGCGGCCCCGCCGACTTTCTTAGTCACAATGTAATAATGCCGGCTGCGCCGCGTTTACGAGGCGTCTCGTCTCGTCTCGTCTCGCCGGCCGGCCGCGGCCGAGTTTCGCCTCCCCGCGCGTGGGCGACGTACACCACGTGGTGAGGCCGGCCTATGGGCACGAATTTACGTCCATTGTCCGGCCACTCGACACTTTTCTGCGATCTCCGGCCGGCGGTGACGTGGCTCCCTCCGGCTACGGGTTTTCCCTTAAGGGGTCAGCCGCGGACGCCGAACCGCCGGAAACGATCCACGACAGATTTTCTATGGGAAAATACCCCGTCGGTTTGCTCCGAAAGAATTGTCGCGTTTCAGGGCGCGCAGCTTCGAGTGCGTGTCTAAATTGCTTCATTGAAAAATATAGTAAATTAATTGAGCTGGAGGAGATAACATAACCTAGATGGCGCGAGGATGTCTTTAAAACGTTTTGATACATTGATCACCGGTAATCGATCACTAAAATCCCCATACAGTTGAAGCAATTTGGTTAATTAAAGTGCATGTGAGACATTCTAGTCAAACTCAATTTGTTCAAATATATTACAATAAAAATGAATTCTCAAGATTCGTCAGTAATTAGTGTGACCTATATTCCCCTGATGCGATGCTCAACGTGATAAAGGCGTTCATTTTAGACTTTTAGACCTGAAATAGTGGTGAAATGGACGTCTTTAAGACATTCGTTGCTTCATGGAAAAATATTCTGAAGACGTACTTATATTAGGTAGCGAAATATGTATAGCTTTTCCTTCGACCTTTTAACGCGATTTAATGCCTCCGCGGAAATTCAGCTGCTGTTCGCAATGATTATTTCGAGCGCCGACGATTTCAGTAAATTCATAGGATAACGCGCGGAGCTCCGGCGGAGTTTACAAAAAGCTGGGCTCACCGAAGAGGAACAGAACTACTGATTTTCCAGGGACTGCATCGGAATGACTCTCGCCGTCCTCGTTAAAGCACGGTTCATTAGAATATCGGGCGTGCCCGAGGTCCGCTGCGTTAACCTGTCAAAGACGAGGCGCTATTCAGGGTAGAAAAGTCTACAGTCGGTGTAAAAAGTATTCGTACACTGAATTTTATATAGTTTCATTTCTATTATAATTTAATTTCTGTTATAGTTTAATTCCTGTTATAATTTATTTCCTATTACAATTTAATTTCTATTATAGTTTAATTCCTCTTACAATTTAATTTTAGTTACAATATAATTCCTATTACAATTTAATTTCTATTATAATTTAATTTCTGTTACAATTTCATTTTTCTTATAATTTAATTGCTATTCATTTTTAAGTCTTCTTAAAATTTCATTTCCATTATAATTTAATTTCTGTAACAAATATAATTTTTGCCATAATTTCCATTTAAGCTTCGTTAAAATTTCATTTAAAAAAGTATCACAATGTAATAACAAATCCAGAATTTCAAAGTTCAACGCTTTCACCGCCGCAGTTCGACGATCAATTTTACCCAAATTTGAAACGCCTGCCAAATCGCTAAAAAATTTTTCCCACAAATAAGTATGCCACAGCTTTAAAGATCGAAGCTTCCTCTTTCCAACGAGCTCTTAAAACTTGCCGTACGATTTTTTCTGATCGTTTTATGAAGCAAAAACGACGAACAGTCGGTATACTTCAAAGTGGTATAGTTCAAAGCCCTATAAGATGGTAAAAAAAAATCGTACATCAAAGTTCAAGGAGTCATTTTAAAGAGGAACATTCACTCTTCAAATCTACGTCAAGATTATCCCCAAAGAAAATTATTTAGCATCCCTGCAGTCGTTTCAATGCACGACGTTTTCGAGAAGCAGCATCCCTTCGGTTTCTCACCTGTAACATAATGCAAAGTATGGTAGATGCAAAATGAATGATATGGGGAGTAAGTAGAAGCTTCGAGCTTTAAAACAAGTCCAGGTTCATTGTCGTAGGATACATTTTAGCGACATTATAGCCGTTCGAGTGTCGGCAATTTGTCAAAAATGTGCGACTACTTCTCTCGGTGACTGTATCTCGAGGAGCCCGAAACCAAGAGAGAAAAGGACAAGGAGAGAGAGAGAGAGAGAGAGAGAGAGAGAGAGAGAGACCCATTTGGCAAGCAATTGCGATAAACACATCAAGCGGGGCGCCGCGAAGAAAAATCGGTTGCCGGGGACACTTTCGCCCATCTATCTAACTGATGCCGGACAGTCGGTCGATCTCTCGCGGCTCCTTTTCCCCGGTTAACGTAGCCGCTGCGCGAGCTCTGTTTACGATCGTTCCAACGCCCGATAGAGATAGCCACCTGAAAAACATTCTGAAGTGTTCCCGGTCACGGGTCCACGAACATTTCGTTAGCGCCCGTTATCTAGCCTGCCCCATCGATTTCACTCCCCTCCCGGTGCCGACGAGATCCGAAGTGACCGAGGAGAGTTGTCCGATCGGATATCGCGGGCAGCCGGTTTTATTCAGCGGTCCCGGCGCGACGCGCGCGTCTCGATCGGAATTATCGTTAAATCTACGCCCCGTTGATACCGCGGACGGCCCGAGACGCAATTATAATATACCCGCGACAACCCCGATCGCATCGCAAACGAACCAAGTATACATTTTCCTGGCCAAAAATTGTAATTTTCTCCTCTGAGTTAGTTATATCTTTAATGAACGATCTTAGAAGAGAACTCGAAAATATGCGCTTTATTAGGTTTAATCCTGGGAATATTAAAGCGCAGATATGTAATTTAGTTTAGTTCGAAATAATTTATCGTTGCCATTATGTTCTTTTCTTTTACTTTCATCACTTTCTTCTTATTGATTATTTGTTGATTAATTTCATTTTAAAAATGAAATTTGTTTGTTTTATTATTACCTTCAAATATAGCCATCTTCCTGGCTTTATGTTAAAGAAAATCATTAATTAATTTCAGATTTAATTTTATGTTTTTCTATATCATTTATTAAGTCTTTCTCGCGAGACTAGTTTAATTCAGAGTAAATTATTTTCTTTTCGTATTTATTTTCAGCGTAACAGCATCGACATTTTTTATTTTAATTATTAATAGCATAGGTCCTTATATATTAATTAATAACAGGGTAATCAATCATTAAAAAACCTCTTGCAACGAAAATAAAACGAAGGCAGAAGATCTAACCAAAAATTAATTTCTCTCTATTTGAACGTTTTCTTTTCATTCCACGCATCCGCAGCTGTCGCGCACGCATATAAATGCGCACCGCGCATGCGATAATTCCGCGCGGTGCTTAAGAACGATTCTTTCCGTTCGCCCGTGGAATTCCATCGTTTGGAGGAAAGCGCGCGCACGAGAGGAATGCCTCATCGTCGGTTCCCATGGGGTTTCTTGGAAACAGGAAGTCCAGATTTGCATTGCCTATAGATAGACATTACCGGTATGTTTAACCAGTCGTAAACGTCGTATGTCCGTGGTGCACGGACGTGATCGGAAAGATCCGAGCGGTATGATAATGATTTCGGCGTGTCGATCGCCTCTCGTGGGTACGCGCGGTGCCTCGCCGCGACGCAGAGTGGTGGAGAAGCCCGAAATCATGGTCAAAACCATAAAAATCGAGTGCCCTTCGCATCTATCAGCAACGAGGCCATAAATCAAAAGCGGTCGCCGTTCTTCGGAATTCGACGATTCGAGCGAAAAAAAAAAAGAATTATTATAAATTTTGAAAATTTAGATTGGAACTCTCGACACATCCTCCTCGGAGCCCAGTGGAGAAGCCTCTCTTTTCGCTCTTGACAGACAGCTGGCGCGCGTCCCCGTCGCTCGATTCACCGTGTTTAACATACACGGTGATCGTAATACAAGCGACCGTCAATCGGCGCCCCACTCGTCCATCATCGCATCGGCGAGAGACCGCTGCTCCGCTGCGAAGCCCACGGACACTCGTAAATTTTCAGGCCGCGTGTGGGCATCGCCTTATGGCCCCTGCCTTTCTTCTGGCTTTTATGCTCCCTGTAATGGCTATCCGCCGCGCCCGATCCTCGAGAGACGTTTCCGTGTAGGTCTTTATTTTCGGACATTTCCATCCCGTTGCCCACCTCTGTCAACGTTCCCTGGATCCTGAGATATGCGCTTTGAGGTTAGGGACGCTTCCACTTCGGTGAGACGCGAGGTCTAGCTTCGAATATCGAAGTGATTAAAGACGTCCATAAAATGTTCACGAGATGTCCTTTAGATATTCTAGGACGTTTCTTGGATGTTTCTAGAATCACGGAACCGACTCGAAACCAATTTACCAGCCGCGGAGTAGTTTTCGGTGAATTTTCCCGGCGGCAAAGGGGACGATAAATCGGCCGGTTAACGAGGAAATCGCGAATCGTTTGGCTCCGGGTAGGGGTTCAAGGTCTCTGCGCGCGCGCGCGCTCGCGAGCGTCCCCCTCGGCCTCCTTCTGGTTTTAATCTCCACCGGTTGCGAACGGAACGCTCGTTCCTCCACGAATTCTTCCTGTATCTCCGTCCAATAAGAAGTAAATCGCGGCGGGCATCCATTTTCTTTGAGGATCGCGGCAATTGCCGGCCAACGGAATGCCTCTGTGACGGGCTGCGCGCCGCGCGAACCGATCCCCCTCTCCCCCTTCTCGCCGGGGCTCCCTAGCTCGCTAATTCCTCCCCCCTCCCCTCTCCGGCGAGCCAACAAAAATCGCGGCTCCGCGATGTACAGGGAAACGATGGGAATCGGAGCCATCTGCGCGCGTCTTTCGACTCTATGCTTAACCCTTTAACTACTGTTGGCGCCTTCGAGGCGACCAATGATAATTGTTATATAATTAACAAAATAATTTAAAGACCCATATGCGCAAATTATACCAAGTACTATGCTACAGATTTGGTCGAAACAGCAATTTTAGATCTGAGCTTAACCCTTTAAACTTCGTTGTCCCCTCTCAGTAATTAACAGTTTATTAGCGGTTTGCAACTATTTCTCGATGTCTACAAATTCATATAAATCGAATATTATTGTAACAATAGTTAAAATGGCTTCGGGCGCAAAGAGTGTTAACCCTTTCGCTTCAAGCGGCCCTCGAAGAATGACCAATCATATACGAAGAGCGTATATGTATAGTATATGTATACATTCATAATATGTATATACTTTTATTTCATAACTTTACGTAAGATACTTTTGTCAATCAACAAACAGTTGACAATAATATTGGAAAAAATAAATTACGATCGTAAACTTTTATATTTCAGAAAGTAAAGCGATATTACTAAATACAATAAATATCGTTGGAAAATTTAGAGAACAAGAATTACTGAATTAGAGACGACTCGGCACTACACTCCGTAGCGAAAGGGTTAATCAAACCGCGTTCGGTAGCCGAACAGCACCGGAAGTGTAAAAAGAAAAGAAGCTGCAACCGAAATTCCGAGACGGTGATTATTCCCGGAGCAGATGCGCCGCGTCGCGGGTCCAGACAATCGTCGGCCGGTGTGTACAGGTAGGACAAGGTATCCGTAGGGGGGGGAGGTAGAGAGGGAGTCGGAGAACAGACGCAGGACACTGATAATTAATAACCCGCTTCTTCGGCGAGGTAGCTCTCGTCCTTTGTGCGCGCGGAGAAGTCGTTCGCTCGGCTGCGAGAGACCCGGTTCTCTTTCCGAGCGTGCCGGGCATACCGTCCTCCTCTCTAGCCTTAAGTTACACCGGTGGGGGGGCCCAAGCACCCGGGCACCCAGGAGTGGTCCAGGATGACGATTCATTAGCCGGGCAAAACACTAATTGGTTCGCTTCCCCGAACCAGCGCGCGCGCGCGCGCGCGGCCACCGCAAGAAACCGTCGCAACTTTTCGGGTCGAGCTCTTCGTGACCCAGTGCAATGGAGTCGCGGTGGCTCGGTTAAACGGAGAGAGAGGGGAGGGGGAAACGGTACTGTTGCTCGGTAATTGCTCGGTACTACGCCGGGATGAAAAATGCCTTACCCCGCGAGCGCGCGCCGCGCCGTGTTCGACTTCCACTTCGTCTTCCAGCGTTTATGTAAATTGCCGTTTCCTTGTCGGGCCCCGTTTCTTCTGCCGCGAATCCACGAAACTTCGGATTAGAAAGCGGCCACGCGAAGCACGTTGTTTCCCATTGCTTAGGCGGAGCGTCTTTTAACGAGTCCTCTGTTCGTTGAT
>NC_135777.1:22400923-22417743 GCF_028453695.1 Augochlora pura | reverse complement strand
TATAATAATATTGAAGCTTGTAGTACAATTTAACACATTTATCTGAATAATAGATAACAAATTAGTGGTTACTATGCAAACCGATTCAGAGGCTACGATCGAGGGGGAAAGTTGATTTATAAACTACCGGTCGGTAAAGTGTTGACATTAAAGCTGGAAGCAATATTTTTTGTTTAAAAAAAAAATCCTTTTTTATCGAGCATTGTTTTTATTTAACGCTTAGGTCAATCTTTATATAAAGGCAAACACTGACCTTGTGCGAATTTTCAGCGCAGCGCCTCGTATAATAAGAGCGCCACGACGGATACAGTGCTCGCGCCGAAAGGGTTAAAAGCGCCTCCGCGAGTCGCAGCGAGGAAGACGGGGACCGCCGACTCTAGCGCGGATTTTGCGGAACGCCGCGGTGTACGCAGCGGCCGCAATAACGCTCCGCGGGTATCCCGAGGAGATGGAAATTTTGTTATCGGATACAGAGAATTGGAAATAAAATGAAACTGTACGATATTTTTATCGGAGTCTGTTTTTCGCTCGCGTTTTTTTTCCGACTCCCCTCCCCGCCCCTCTCCCGGCCCGAAGAGTTTTTACGCTATGATATATACGGGCGCAGTTTCGTTATTTCAAACCCACTAAAACCGACGCGAGCGCGCGCGCGCGCGCTGCCGGGAAAATTGGGTAGAATTTTATTTAACAGAGGGACGGCGGAATCCTCTGCCAAATAAAATTCTACCAACCCCTCCCCCCCACGGTTTTTTCATAGGACTTCTATCGAGGTTCTCTATCGAACTCGTAATAACGCTGTTTGGGTCTCCCACGCTCCGCCGACTTTACGTCTAAATAAATCTTTCATGGTGTGCCGTCGTAGTTGCAACTTGGCCGTGGACGATTTGAGGGGAACTTTAACCCTTTGACTCAGAGTCACCACTAAAATTGTTCTATCGCGTCCCAAGATCATTTTTATACCAACGAATTTTAGGTTTGAAAAATTGTTAAGTAGTAGAACTGTTATTACGAGTGAGAAAAATTAATTTCGGTTTAAAATAAATTAAAGTTCAGCATTTTAAAAATTTATCAATTCTAAGAATTGACTATTGTTGAATTTTTTGTGTCAGAATTTGAGAAATTCAATTTAATACATCGACCGATTTCTGTCGTCTCGGTAGAATATTCTACAACTCAACAATACACAGCGTAATAATTAATAATATTTTAGTAACAATTTAAACGATAGCCAAAATTTGATCATCATTCTTCCAAAGAATTCACGAAACAATTACGCAACTTCGAACACTAGGAATATTAGTGATCGGAAATTTAAAATAATATTACTATAATAATAAGGAATATTTTAATAATATTTAAGAGGATACTGTGAACAATACCTAGGAAGTCCAGCTTTGGGGTGAAAATTTGTTATCCCGATCATACGAAGGAATTCGACGACAAAACTCGCGATGAAACAGTTAAAAAACCGTCGACAGAAATTTTCAACATTTCTTCCGCGACGAATAAAAAAAAAAAGGCCTCGCCTCTTTTAAAGCACATTCCCCGGTAAGGGAGCGATCATAACGAAACGAGGAGGGTGTCGGCCGACACGGAACACCGCGGAAAATCCGCACGACACCGTTCGCCCCCAATCCCCGAAACTCGCGCGTAACATCGCGGAGAGGAGGTGGGGAGGGGGAAGGGGATGTTACGAGGCTCCGGGTCGGCCACGGGAACGGTTATACGGCCGCGGAAGCCCTCCGGCGGAGGCACGCCGGTCCGCCGCCCCTGGTATGCTTCCCATTACCCTGAAATATTTTTATGCCGGCGCGGGCCGCAATATTTCCAGCCGTTAACCAGTCACCGTGCCAGAGAAACAATGATACCGGATGGGCCGGGGCTGTCTTCGCCTCTCCTTTACGAATATTGCTTTCGCCGGCGCCTCCACCCCGACGCGTTTCTTAATAATCTCATCACGTGATCGCCGGAATACGGGGAGCTCGAAAAGCCGCGAGCATGTTTCCGCGGAAACGTGGAATCCGGTGGTTTAAAGGAACGTCTCGGGGCGATGGTGTTCGCGTCGACGTTTCTCAGAGACTTCGAGATTGGGGCGAAGTTAGGTTAGGGTGAAATTTTTGTTATATTTAGCGAAGACGTTTCATGCATGATTTTTGTCGAGACACTGCCCAGGGATCGTGGTGTTGGATGAAAGAACGATTACGCAAAATCTGAAATTAAATGCTGGCTATGGGTTTTCAAGCTTTTTATGGAAAACATCCCCTTGAAGTCACGGTATCGAATGAGAAATATAATATATGCAGAATTTGAAATTGATTGGTTGATAGGAAAGCGTGCTGTACTGGATAAAATGATTTGGTAGATTTCTCTGATTTTTAAGAATAAATTTTGACACGCGATGATTAATGTAAAAGACGTGACAGAGATTTTATACATAAGCTACTCTAGGTGTTTGTTTCAAATTGGAATAAATCATGATTTACCTGTTATTCAAATCTAGGAATAAATGCAGATAAAAATGTATAATAAACAAAAATACTGTCCCTCTTTCAAAATAAATATTAAAAATTACATAGTGCTATCAACAACGAATAATAAGAGCTATTTTACTTTATACTTTAGAACTATAAGAACAATTTTAGTGTAAAAAGGATAAAAAATACTTAGAAGAAGACGAAGTACCATTCCGGTGCAACGAGCGCTATAAATAAAATAATTAATCTGACGTTTCATAAAAAAATACCTAAAATAAATACTATAACCTTCGCCGTCATTCTAACCTAATCTCGACGCAATTGCTACCAATATTCCGCCTAGGTAAATATAAAAAATGCGACACTCCCGGCACTCGGTTCCAAAACGTGACCAACCAAAAGCACCGCGATATAAATTAAAAATAAATCTGCCCGCGTCTGGCAAGCGTATCGACGGTCCGAGCTACGTTCGGCCGTCGAATCAACCGAAACGCTCGGGTGAATATCGAGCCCGGCAACCGCCCAGCTACTGGCTGTAAAAAGCCCCCGGAATCCGTAGTACCGTGCATCTGCTCTGGGACACCGTCGTCGTCGTCGTCGTCGTCGCCGTGCCGTTTATTTTACGAGCTTCCACTTGAGGCGAGCCGTCAAACCCACGTAATATCGGGTAATCCCTCGGCGAGGGGGGCGAGACAAAGAAGGGCGCGGGAGACGGCGAGGGAGGCGAGGGCGAGAGGTTGGAGGAGGTCAAAGACGCCGTCGGAGCGACGGAAGAAGGTGACAGAACGGTGGACGGAGGAGAGGGCACCGCCGAGGTGTTTGATATGCGTGGAGCGACGGGGAGGGCCGGTTCTGCGGTCTTAAGCCCGCAATTCCCCCCCAGAAATATACCGCCCCCCTTCTACGTCTTAAAGCTTCTCTTTAACGGTCGAACTACGTCGAAATTAAGCGGCGACGCCGATGTTCCGACGACGACGACGAGGACGACGACGACGGGGAAGTTTGAGCACACGAGGTCCGAGGCGGCGCGCGACGGTGCGCCGCCGGTGTTGGGTGACAAGCGGTCTCTCCAGCCGAGTTCGGTGCGGTTTCTTCGCCGCCACGGATATTGCCGATAAATCCTGGCCGACTACCGCCGACGACTACCCGTGTCCCGTTCCAACGCTGCCGGATAATAAAGGCTGGCTTACCGGCCGGCGACCGGGACTCGCGGATCCTGCGGGATATTGTCCTTCTTTTCCCGCCGAACACAGCCGGGACTCCGCACCTTCGCGCGATCGAACGTTTCGCGAGGCAACCCTGAAATGACCGTGACATCACTGAAATTGTTCTATGACGTTCAGAGATTATTTTTATATTAACAAAGTCTAAGACTTCCTTCACGTTGATTGGCGCTCATTTGCCATTAATATTTTCCTTAATAGCAGCAGACAATTTTTGTTTCCTGTATTGTCTTTATTTAGCTCCGTTCCTGGACTTTAACGACAGAAGAATTCTGCTTGATTTTATTTTAAGAGAAATTAATAATATTCATATTTGGTAGACCTTACATTTCCTAAAATCATTTTAAAGACTAAATTCGCTCATTAATTCTTACAATTGTAAAATGTGTGGCCGATTATTGAAAATTATTGTATTATTGTATTGTAGCCGATTATTGATATTAATGAAAATATCGTGTCGTTTTAGAGAGTGTCCTAGAATGACTGTCTTAAAAACACCTTATTTTAAAACGTTGAAGAGCTGAACAGCTTGATAATTCTTACAATTGTAAAATGAGAAACCGATCGTCACTGTTGAAAATGTACCACCGTTTTAAAGAGTGTCCCGGCGCATCTGTCATCGATATTAAATCTACTTAAATTAAGTCTACTTCCCAGAATAATTAAAATCTCGACGTCGATAGACCAGACTTTCCATCGAACCAAGAAGACCAGAACAACAATCGCGCTTTACAGGTTCCTACTAAAAATGTCCGTCGCGAGAGAGCCTCGTTCGAGCATGACAAGGGGCAAACGATTGCGAAGCAGGATCATGGAACGGCCGCGAGGAGAACAATAGGCGCATAGAGCATGGATGACGCAGCTCCTGTTGCAACGAGCCTAGGACGATGATACGTCTTCGGAAATCTGGCCAGAAATAAAACTACCGCGAGAGTAGGGAAGAGTAAGATGAGTAAGAAATGTAAGAAAGAGTAAGAAAGAGTAAGAAGTGTAAGAAAGAGTAAGAAAGTAAAATCTCCACATAATTAAAGCAATTTATTTAATTAAAATAAAACTAAAGATTTCACATTTATCATAGAGGATGCCATTAGAACTCTTTCGCATTCGAAAAATCATAGTCGAATTCATTTTGCTCGACTATATATATATATTCCAATAAAAATAAATAAAAATAAATAAAAGGAAGAGTAAAAGGTGTAAGAGGAGGTAGCGAAAAGTAAAATAGACTAAGAAGAGTAACAATAGCGAGGAAGAGTAAAAAAAGGCAAGAAATGTAAAAAAGAGCTTGAAATGCAATGAAAAGTAAAAGGCGCAAGAAATAGCAAAAACAGTAAGAAGAGCAAAAAACAGCAAAAAGAGCAAGGAGGTCGCCTCGTCGAAGGAGAATTGGCCGGCGAAGGAGTTAAAATTCTGGTCTCCTTGTTCCCCGGGGGATCAGCCGGGTAATTACTCGTCGCCGCGGACGAGAGGTGTTTAGGGCGTCCCGACTTTCGAGGCTTTTAATTAAAGGAGGCCCAAGCTGTTCATTATCCGGAGGATTAAGGCGGCCGCGCGTTGCCCGGGCTGCTCGTTCCACCGGCGATGTTCTTCGAAAGTCGAGGCGTCTAACCGTTTCGACGCTCGCGTTTACGCGCTGATAAGTACCCCCGGCCCGTGTTTGGACAAGCTTCCTGTCACCGTGCGCCGATTCACGCCGCCTCTCTGGAACACGCCGACGCGCTCTTTGTGCCCCGGCAGGACAGATGCCGAGATAGAGAGAGAGGGAGGGAGAGAGGGAGGGAGAGACGGTACGGAGGGTGACACACACGCGGAACTCATAAAGCCGATGAGACGTCGCGAGTCGCGCGACGACCCGGTTCCCGGGGACTCCCGATGGAATTTTAATGAGCACCGGTTTCGGCCCTCTCTCTCTCTCTCTCTCTCTCTCTCCCTTTTTCTCTCCTACCGACGCGTTAATGCCTTCCAAATGTACGGTGGCCACCTTTTCGCCCGCCCAAGGCCGCGTTTTCGGCTCCGCTCCGCTCTGCTCCGCTCGGCTCCGCTCGGCTCGTGGATCCCGCGTGGGCGTGGATCACCGGCAGGTTTAAAGGAAGCGGTTTGAAAAGGGATCAGCTCCGCGGGCAGACCCGCCAGACCGAGAGATACGAGGATAAAAGAGCAGTTTCGAGATAGAGGAACGGACAAAGGAGTATTGAAAAGGAAATGATAATTAGCTGCTCGCCCCGCTCTGCCTATTGACGGACCGTGAATTGATTTCCTTGTTTGGCAGAACCGAGGCAGTCTGCGGCCAGAACCGCGGGGGAGGATCCGAGTCGGTTATCGATGATCTTCGCGGAACGGATGCGAACGCGGCTTAAACGTCTCCTAATCCGGGCTTGGTAGACCGCGCCCGGTTACGCAAACGTTGCCGAGTTGTTTCGTGTAACAGGATGATCGTTTCGCGTTATTTTCTTTGAAAATATGGCCAAATTGCTGTATAGGGATCACGTGATAGGTACGATGTCGCACGAAGATCGCGTAGTTTGTGGAATCCGGAAGGTGTATAGTGACGTTATAATCCTCTATGGTAGATTTTCGCAATTTTGAAACCAAATCTAAATTTTAAATTTCGATGACTTTTTAAATATGATTTTTAATATGATTCTTCTATGCAACTTCTTTCTTAAAAATTTTGTTCTATTTTGGCAACTTTAGCTACAATTTTCCTTTAGGCCGTAAGACCTAAAATGGACGTTTCTAAGACGTCTATTAATTATTAGGCTTTGTGCTAACTGGGTCACTTGGTTCAATTTCGAAAAAGTCCCCTTGCAACAAACGTCCTAAAAATAGCAAACGAGAAGAACAGATAACAATTATAAACAATTAAAATTGTGTTCAACACTATAGAACAAATATCCATCAATTTTACAATCCAGTAATCTGACAATCTATAATAATTTATTCCAAGAAATGAAGAATCGATCGAATGAGCAGAATAATTAAATATTCGCCTAAAAGAACAATCACCTCAGACAATTATTTATTGTAAAGAACAGAGACCAGAGGTTCTGTAGAAGTCACCGCAGACAGGTTACGTTGAAATTCGCAAGGTTTCACCGACTTACCCGCCACCGTTGGCACAGTTCCTCTTTGATGCAGTCGCAAGGACGTCGGCCATCTTTGTCCCGCCGGCGGCTGCGGCCCATTGTTCCGCATCCCAGAATCACTCTAATCATTCCGGGGCGGCACAATGGGCGCATCGCGCCGGCAACAGACCGCCGCGGTATCGAATTTTTAAGGTTTCCGTTCGACCCAGCTCTCCGGTTCAACATTCGGGTCAAGGAATGCGGCGTTACATAACCTCCTGGTAAGTACAACATTTTCTAGTGCTAACATATCAAGAATCGTCAACTGTTATATTAGTAAATCGATAAATTGTAGAATCAAATTATAAGAGCAAAATTGACTAATTTTACTAATTTGCAATTCATTTACTTTACTGTTACAGTCGAAACTTTCGCGGCCTGTGATGACCTGCCATTAAATTTACAGGAGCTTACTTACTTATAGTTTTATCTAGCAGCACTGAAATAAATGGCTGAAAAAAATGGCAAGATTCGCATCCGCCATATTGGATCCGCCATTTTGTTTTTGAAATTTTGAAATTTAGAGTCGTAACCAGAACTCCAGAAAATATACATACAACAATTTTTATAAAAATCATATAATTTTTTCAACAACCCATCCGCCATATTGGATCCGCCATTTTGTTTTTTGTATTTTCAATTTCAGATTCGTAATCAGCGACCCTAAAGACTCCTACACACAAATTTTCAATTAGATCCGTCACAGTTTATATTTTGACCATGATTTTTTGATTTTTCTACCTCAGTGCGCCGGCGCGTAAAAGAGCGGACTTATTCTCGCAGCGAGCAATTAGAAGGATGATCCACGGATCAAGCACGGTTGGTGGAACGATTCCACCTTGGCTCGGACCATCGATCCAAATCGATCGCCAGGTGAAAGGCCCTCTTCGAGAGAGAGACAGAGAGAGAGAGAGAGAGAGAGAGAGAGAGAGAGAGAGAGAGTCCGCCCTATTTTCAGCCGAGGTCCGGCCAGTTGTTAGAAGGGAAATATTTGTAATTACTCTCGGTGCGCCGGGATCTGCGAGGGCGGAAAGGGATGATGAACTGGCCGCGGATAAACACGGCCGCGGCTGTAGAGTAGAAGGACGTTCGCATGAATAATTCCGGGCGTGTAACGCGCCGGAATGTCGCCTCGCTCTATTTCGTTCCCTAAACAAAACGGAGCGGGCCTACGAATTGGAGCGCGTCGCGTCCACGAGGCGAGAGCAGGAACCGGCGAGCTACTCCCGTCTACTCCCGTCGTCGTCGGCCGCCACAAAAGCGGGGCTTTGATGAGAGGATTAATTCTCGTTCGGGTGGCTCGCGCGCTAAACGGGGACCACCTCCTCGTTAAGAGGCCGCGGCGCGGCGACCGCGACGGAAAAATAATCACGACCGGAAGGGGCGGGGCGTGGCCCGAAGACGTTCCCGTGTGTCTCCTAAGTTTCTGCCTAATACGGCGGCCGACTCGTTTCGTTGCCCCGGACATCTGTCGCTCGGGTAAACAGCCTTGTTGAGTAACGCCGTCGGAATTGCCTTAATCGACATCTATTCGTTCCTGTTGCCACATGCTAGACTCCTTTCGACGCGCGTGGACGCGGCTTTTAAATTGTCCCTTATCTTCTCTGTTTTAGCCTTTCTTTTTTGGTAGCCATTGCTTTTACTTTTTTTTCATTAATCTCTTTTCTTTACATTTTATTAATGATTATTGCTCTAGTACTTGCTTCGCTTTTTTACTAACAATTTTTTAACAACAAGGACTTTTTGCCGTGGATTAAATAAATATTATAGTAATAGTAATAATAGTAACAGTAATAATATTTATTTATTGAAATTGTCTTTAGAGAAGAATGAACATAAGATATGATCCACTTTAAATCAACGAAATTTATAATAATTCTCCACGCTACCGTTTCGAGTGTATCTTTGTTTAAAAAAATGAAAATAACAATTTCGGCGAGTCAGACCTTTCGTTATAAATTTCACTTTCATTGAGGAAGGCTTAGCCCCCGGCGAGTGGAGGCGCCCCGAAGACGGATGGCGTCCGCGAGAGTCACGGCTATCAGAGATCCGGGATTAGGCGGCGTTGCCTCGCCGGAAATTCATTTCGCTCGGAAGTTTTAATATCTCGCGGAACTTTTTAATGAAAGTTAGAGCCCCGGCGCGGACCCGCGCTGTTAACGGGTAAATTAATTCGGCCGGCGGACAAGCCGCGCGCGGGCCGCGCGTCGCGGTCGGTCCCGCGATCGCGGCGCTCGCGCCTCGGAGCACCATCGGCATCCGATGCGTCCCGGCGATAACCGGGAAATTCTGAGACGCGTATCTCTGCCGCGGGGCGTATCTCGGCACGATCGGAACGCGGGGAGCCACGATAGACAGCTTCCTTTCAAGGGCAACGATGCGCGCCCTGAAGCCTGCCGATCGCGACGCATCCGGGTTACCAACGTTAAACAACGTGCCTTGTTGGTTGATTTTTTAACGCAATGGACAAACGTATCCTTTATAACAATAACCATAGTTCCAATTATGTCATGACGTAGTTCGTCAATTTATCCCTAAGACCAGGCATCAGAAAACTATAGAGTATACTAAACATGTATATTTTGGCTATAATAGAATTGAAATAAGGACAAGATAATTCCATGTTACTATAGGATCTTGACCCCTTCTATGAGAAATTCTACATATAGGCTATTTCTAGATCAAGGCGAGAGTATCGTTATTTTGCTAAATTCTTGATCCAGCTTCAAGCCTGCCGTAACAAAAGGATTAAAGACGTTCCATAACAAACGTCATAAAAACAGCTCAAAAATCTCCCTAATTGAACATCTTTCCAACATTCAATATAATACCTCAAAAACGTCCATCTTAGAACGTAATACATACATACCTAAAATGTACGTAAACTTTACCTGAAATATACATAAACTGTACCTAAAATGTACGTAAACTATACCTAAAATGTACGTAAACTATACCTAAAATGTACATAAACTGTACCTCAAATATACATAAACTGTACCTAAAATATACGTAAACTGTACCTAAAATGTACCTAAACTATTCCTAAAATATACGTAAACTGTACCTAAACTATACCCACTAAAACGTACATCTTTAAAAAGACATCACGGTCACGTCCATTGCTCCTTGGATTACGTCACTCCTCCTCCAAAACGAGAATAAATCGGTTAGTCCCGAGAGCAGGCACCGGCGTTCGAAGGGTTAATCTCGAGGCAGGCTGGGTTTCCGATAAGCATCCTTCTCGGCCGGCAATCTAAGGCAGGGTCGGTCTTCTCACTCCTCGTATGAAATGAAGCGGCGAGTCCTCGGAGCCCTCGTTGCCCGAAGGAACGCGGAGAGGAAGAAGAACGGGGCTCGGAATACGCGGCGCGGCGCGGCGGACCGGGCGCATTTGTCACCGGGCCTGAGACGTTGTGGCGAGCTGATATAAATAGGCGGTCCGGTGACAAACGACCGGTTCTTACGGCAAAATAAGCAAACACGCCACCAGCCACGCGGATAGGGTGCCCCGACGTAGGTGTCCGTCGCTTCGAGTCACCGTCTACCCCGACTGTCCGGCACCGGGATTCGAGGAGCGTCTTCTACCTTCCTAGATGGGTCTTCGACGTTTTCCAACAATCACGAAGTCTTTGAATTAACACTGTGAAAAAAACGTAAGGTGAATTTGTTTACAAAATTCTTTATTTGTTCTTTTTTTATTTCTTTTTTCCTAGGTTGGTAGGACTGTCTATAACACTTGCCAAGCGTCTGTTTGTCGAAAGGTTTAATTATCTCCGAGCTGCACGTGGTTTCGTAAACAACCAAAAGTCGTCGCGATAATGCACCATGTCATACCGCGTTGGTTCTTCGCGACTGTTTTGCACAAAAACTCGACTCGTATCGTTCCGCAACCACCGCGTTCGCCTGATTTGACTCCACTTCTACGCTTTTACCACTTGACAATTTTACTACTTTGACAAAAATTATTTTGCAACGTAATCGAATAATTTTAGCGGTGCCTCGGAGTCACCACTCGAGTGCAAAGGGTTGAAACGGTCGGCTGCAGGATTTCCCAGGTGACGCAACGAAATACCCGCGAGGGGATCCATCTTCCTGCAGCCATTCCGCCGTCAGGCACCATATTCCCAAGAAACGGCGCGCGGGTCTTCTCCTTCGTCATGGCTCTCGTAAAAGCGCGCGCGCGCGTGTTACGTCGATCCGTCCTTACGCGCGGGTTCAAAAATCGTATAAGTTTATGCCGGGGTCGATTGGCGTAAAATTCCGGCGGCGCTGGGCGGAATCTCGCGTAACAGGATCGCGGGCGTCGTCCTCCGCGACGCCGAGCGAACCGTAGCGGTGGATGCGGCGGACGAAGGGGGGTGGGGAGGGGGCACGCATAAATATCGTCTTTCATCGGGAAACGCGGGATTTTTCATCGGCCGATGACGCTTCCCGCCGCCGCCGGGGGCTCTCGTCTCCCGATCGTTCGCCACGTAAATATAGACGGGCACGTCCGTACAGATATATCTCGCGCCGGTGGCGGCCCCCGCCGCTCGCCTAACTCGTTCCACGGGCTCCCCGAGGATGATAAAAATACGCCCTGGGCCCGGCCGCGGAAGGACGCGCCCGGTCGTCCGCCGCGGAAGGTGCGAGCTGAGCACACCTTATTCGTTGCGAACCGAGGCGCGATGCGACAGAATCCGAGATTTTGACGAGAATCAACCCTTTTAGACCACCGTCAAATAACCAGGATTTTATATTATTTATTTTATGGTACGGTTAGTGAAATCACAAGGTTGGCTTCCATATGAATTTTGCGAATATAAGGACAATTTTTCGTGCCTTATTTTCGAGCTGTTTTTCTGGGACACACTGTATAGCTGAATTGATTCACAGGAAATGCAATTAAATAATTCTTGGAAGGCATAGGGTGGGAGAAATTTATTTGTTAATTTGGTTTTAAGAAAACAATGAATTGAATGCGAAATTAGTAGTCGATAAATTAGTAAATAAACTAGTAAATAAAATGGTAAATCAACTGACAAAGAAAATAGCAAATAAACTGATAAATTAATCACTAAAAAATCTAGTAAATCAAGCAATAAATAATCTAGAAAATAATGTATTAAATCAATCAGTAAATAAATTAGTAAATCAACCAGTAAATAAACTAGTAAATCAACCACTAAATAACCTAGTAAATCAATCAATAAATAACTTAGTGAATCAACCAATAAATACAATAATAAATCAACCACTAAATAACCTAGTAAATCCACCAATAAATAACCTAATAAATCAACCAATAAATCAACCAGTAAATAAAGCATCAAATAATCCAGTAAATAAAATGCGAAATAAACTCTTAAATAAAATGGTAAAATAAAAGCAGCGTTCTCGCAGAGAAACATTTCTCATATCCTAATAGAAACGGCAACAGTGAATTTCGCAGATGTAGTCGCGCGCGTCGTGCGCGTTGCGCCGCAGCGGAGCGACCACTGCTCCTTACATTTTTCCCCGCCGGTAGAATGCCGTTTCCCTCCGGTACACCTGGCAAATAAAACGCCATCCGTCTTCGACGGTTTTTGCTGGATCCTGACAGCGAAACTGGGTCGAGCAGGATCAAAACGTACAGGCTATGAAATATGTATACAGCGACTGCAGCATCTGACACACCCCCCTGAATATCCTCGAAAATTTGACAAATTTTTAATACGAACCCTCGACGATGACAAAAAGAGATCGCGATGTAAATTCAAAGATTTACTTTTGTTGTAGAATTTCTATTGACTCGTTCATTCTGTGTTATTTTATTTTAGAGGTTCTCTTTTTCATAAATTATAAATTCTACAAAATTAAATAAACCACCACCAGTCAAATATTGCAATATTTAAATATCGTAACATAAATATTGTATTAATAAATATCACAATATTTAAATATCGTAACATATTAATATTCTAATAAAATATCGCAATATTTAAATATCGTAACATAAATATTGCAATAATAAATATCGCAATATTTAAATATCGTAATAATAAATATCGCAATAATAAATATTTTAATATATAAATATCCTGTCACAATTCACACGTGAAGTTTAATTAACCAAATAGTTTCAAGATGCACCCAAACGCACCCTCACCATCCACCACGTTCCCGTCTGCTCCTCATTGTCCGGGCCGCAACAAAATTCGTCCTAGCGCCGCGATAAACCCTAATTGTTAATGCCACGGTCCGACAGTTCGCCGCGGCTTCCCGCGCGCGTGTCACCTCTGTTCTCGACGACGTAACAGAATCGCCGTCTTATTTCACGCGCGCGACGGGGCAGCGAGAGTATCGCTTGTACTACATAAATTCACCAAGGAGATCGTAAATATTTTCATTGGTGATTCCGTCATATATCCGGCGCGTAATATGCGGAGCGTTCAGTGTGTCCCGGTGAAGTCGGATCGGTCGCCAAAAACGAGTACGCCGAGAGTTTCCCCGTAACCCGACCGGCAGAGGAAGACTGTCTCTTTATGACGCGCGCGCGCGCGCGCGTGCATAGTCGGTGAAATAATTCGAGCGGTCTCGGGTGGAATGATCTAAGACGATCAAGCGGTGCCATCGACCTCCTTCTCTGATCTCGAGAGGGGTTCTGGGAGAAGCGCGGGTCTGGTTCCGGCACCGGATGCCGGAAGATAGGGGTAGTGGAGCCAATTACTGTGCCTTAATGGCTGCATTCGCGTAAATGCAGTTTTAGATATTTCGATGACGCTTTTTATGGTGCAACGCGGTGAGCCCTGAACGTGACATTATATATTTAGTAATTTATTTATTTATTTATTTATTCAGAGCCTAGTTGTGCAATATAAATAGATTGTAAACGTAATATAAGTATAATAATATAATAATAATGTAATTTAAATATAATGTACAATAGATAGATATTTGTACTGTATATGATTTATACTATATTACATACTTCGGTAAAAAAAGTACACGCAATTATTTCTCTGAGAAATATTTCTATAACATCAAAAACTGTAAGAGAAAAATTCCAAATCCTGTCATTCTGACTAATTTGGTAATTCCAATATTAAATAAACCACTAAAATTGAAACTAAAAACAAAAATTCAGATAACTAACCACTGTATTGCTTTTCTACGATTTTCATGGATTGAAAATAGAATTTCCCAATTGTCAAATCCTATACGGTAAATATAAAATAAATTCTGCTAGAAAGTAAACAGAAGGCACGGTAATCGGGCAGAGCACGGTAACCAGCGCCGCTGTCCCGGTCTAGGGGTTAGGCGTCGCGCGCGAAACCGAACCGAAATACCTCAATAAAGTCGGAATGCATGTAGGTCACGGCGAGCCGGAGCGGACACCGCGCGCATTTCCCTGATCTACGGGGCCTGGCAACGGTTCAACAATGGCGAGAGCCTGGGCGACGCCGAAATTAAATTTCGCCGGCTTCATTTGCGCCGGCCTCGCCCCGCCGGACGTTCCCCCCGTCTTCTGTTTGACCGTGGAATTGGTTACATTCCAAGTAATATAAAAGCCCTTTCCCGATGGCCGAGCCGAGAGCCGAGAGCCGAGCTCAGGATCCGACTGGACACCGATGCGCGGCCATTTGCATGCGATCGCGCGTTGCCGACGACGGCCGTGCCTGCGTGCCGAGAAAGTAACGAGACTGTGAGAAACGCTAACGACACGATCCTTCTGCTATACTCTTCCGATCCCTTAGAGAGCGAACCTTCCGTGCCCTTCGTTCCAAAAAAAGCCTTTTCAACCCTTTAATTCTTTGCTAAAAGACGAGCAAGCTGTTTTCTTTAAATTTATTTATTAAGCTTTGTATAAATATTTTTTGTTCTAAATATTTTTGCTCCTCTTGGTTATGTTCAAGCGAAACAATTTAGTAAAAATTCGTGCAGTCTGTTATACTAATTATATTTGAGTAACATAGTTTAATTAAATCTCTCCACCGTTTCATTACGGTTTGCACGAAAAAATTTAATTACATATTATTGCACACTTCGTTCATACGTTCATACCATGTACTTTTATTCCATACTTTCCATACTACAGTCGACTATAATATTTAGAAAAATAAATTATGGTTACAAACTTTTACATTTCAGAAAGCAAAATGATATTACCAAATACAATAAATACTATTTTAAAATTTAGGTGACAAGAACTTAGGGGACTACTCAGCAATGCGTTCCTAATCGAAAGGGTTAATTACGAAAAGCTTCCAATCGCCGCAATTTTTAAAGAAATCGTACTTCAAGGGGTTAACGATTTCGAAAAACGTCTATCGGAGTCAACACCACGAAAATCATCGGTCTTTCGCGCGACGACGCCGAGCGTAAAATTAGAGCGGAGCTCTTCGCTTGCGCCCGTCCGACACGTCTCGAAAACACGTTCGACGGCCCGGGATTGCCCGGCGAAGTGCGATTCATCTAATAACGAGCCGCTTTCGCGAACAATTTCCCGGCAGGAGGGTGGGCAGGCCCGCGCTATAAATAGCCGCGATTTCCCGGCCCTCGGCGGCAGCAGCAGCCATTTCCCAGGCTACTTCCAATTAAATTCAGGCGGCCCCGTGTCACGGGCCGATCGGCGCTGAGAAAAAAACCGGAGACGAAGAGAGAGAGAGAGAGGAAGCAGGGCAGCGGAGAAAAACGGAAGTGAAACGTTACATCTGGCTTAACCGGCGTGGACGCTCGCCGGGGTTCTATATTTAACGGATTCCTGTCGACGCGCACGATTTCTATACCGCGGCGATAAACGCCGGTCCCCGGCGACAGATTTACTCCCGGCGAAGGGTATTTCCTGATTCCTGTCGCTGCTGCCACCTCCCCCCTCTCTCTCTCTCTCTCCCTTTTTCTCTCTTCCTTTCTTTCTTTCTGTATTTCTTTCTTTCGCTATTTCGCTTTCTTTTCTTTCTCTATTGCTCTCTTTATTTCTCTTTATTTCTCTTTATTTCTCCCCCTCTATTTCTCTCCTTATCTTCCTCTATCTTCCTCCGTTAGTCTCAATTTTTCTTTATTTAGCTCTCTTTATGCCTGTATCAATATTTCGGTCTTCCTCTCAGTCTAAATATCTCTTTCTTTTCTTATTTTGCTGTCTTTTGCTCTCTGTCTAAATATCTCCCTTTTCTTTTATTTTTCTCGACTTTTTCTCTCAGTCTAAATATTTTTTTCTTTTCCTCTTCCTCTTTCTCTCTCTTTCCTCTCTCTTAGTCTTAATATCTCAGTATTTCTCTCTCTTTCTCTTTTTCTCTCTGTCTCTCACTCTCAACTCTATAAAGACATTAAAGCTCTATTACAGACATTAAAGCGAAATCCAATTTTTAACATCTTCATGACGTCTTAAAAACGTCTTGAAGACGTCCATTTTACACCCATTTTAGGTCTGAAAGTCTTACGCCCAAAATGGACGTCTGTAAGACGTCTTATTACAAACATTAAAGCGAAATCAAATTTTTAACGTCGTCATCACGTCTTAAAAACGTCTTAAAGACGTCCTAAAGCAGATATCTGTCTCTCTCTATATCTCCATCTCTCTCTTTCTCTCTGTATCTATTTATCTCTATCTCCAAATTCTTCTCTCTATTTCTATTTCTCTCCCTCTCTCTCTCTCTCTCTCTCTCTTCGACTTTCTTCCGGTCGTCCGTCGCCGGCAGATCGACCGGCAAGATTGCGGGCCGGGGGTGGTTGCTCCTTCGAGAAATCTTAATTGGACCGCTCGACGCCGCCGACTCGAGTGCCCCGTGATCGGAAGTGTCGGCAATCTCTCGGTGATAATCGAGTCGCTTTTCGTTAATGAAAATCGGCCGAATCCGCGAGCCTTTTCTTAACCTTGAAAAAGTTACCAAACAACTTCCAAAAGGCCAAAAACCAGTCAGGAAAAAGTAAAAAATTCCTGAACAAATTCAGAAAAACCAAGACAAAATCATAAAAATTAAAAAAAGACTGGAATAAATTCATGAAAGACAAAATCATAAAAATTAAAAAGACTCGAA
>NC_135777.1:22350176-22400823 GCF_028453695.1 Augochlora pura | reverse complement strand
GCCTCCCACCCCCACTCTCTTTTTCTCTCTTCCTGTCTAGCTCTTTCCCTCGTTCTTTCGGTCACTAGTTCTCTCGTTTTTTCGTTCTTTAGTTTTCTCGTTCTCTCTCTCTGTATTTTTCTCTACTTTTTTTTTCTCTCTCTCCCTATCTAGATTGTCCTCTCATTCTCTCCTTCTATTTTTCTCTCTCTTTTTCCCTTTCTATTTTTCTCTCTCTATTTTTCTCTCTCTATTTTTCTCTCTCTCTCTCTTTTTCCCTTTCTATTTTTCTCTCTCTATTTTTCTGTCTCTCTATTTTTCTCTCTCTCTCTCTTTTTTCTCTCTCTATATTTCTCTCTCTCTCTCCCTATCTAAATCGTTCTCTCATTCGCTCTTTCTCCCTCTCCTCTCTATCTTTTTCTCTCTCTTTCGCTATCTATCTATCGCTCCAACCCCCCTCTCTTTTTTCAGCTGATCCGCAGCAAGCGACCTCCGAGATTCGGTCCGCTCGACCGCCGAATTAAATTGCGACGAAATGGAGGAATGTTCTTCGAAAGAGCGGGGCGCGGCCCGCCGCTTTATTTGTTGCAGGAAATACGCCGCTTTTATCAGCGTGCCGCGATCGCTCCGGCTGCGCCGAGCCTGATCCGCCAGTTTGTCCGATTTCGATACCGATATGGAGATCTGATGATGTTCGGTCGAGCGGCCCAACTGCCGAGATATTTCTCATTTGCGAAGGGGAGTGCTATGGCGGCCCTTGAAAACCGACGCTTTCAACAGAGTTGAAAATATCGATATATTCTGACAGACGAAGGCTTTTTAAATTGTTGAGCGTTTGTTGCTTTCGTCATCGATTGGTCGCGAAGATGGTTGCGGGTATTGGACGGAAGGAGCGTCTTTTGTTGTTTTAGGTTATGTGAGAGTTAACCGAATTTTTTGACAGCTGCGGGGATTAGCATTATATTTATATTGTATTTATGTTATATTTATGTTATATTATTTTTGTATTTATTATAAAGGAATCTTCGTGTCAAGGTTATGTCATAGCGAAATCGTAATGGAACCTTCAAGTCAATACTCATCCCTTTGCAATCGTATGTCTATTCTAAAGAATAAAAATTATTTATTTAGTCTTCCTATTTCCATATAAATTCATAAAACGAACCTCGCCGAATTAAATAAAATAAATAAAAAAGAATAGATTTTTGCCTGCTACAAAAATTCACCCCCAAATAAATCAATCTATTTCTAAACGCAGCTTTCAACAAAATATCGAAGCAGTTTTACTTTCCGAGCAATTTAGTTTTCCGCGCACAGATATAGAAAATGAATCACCCCGCAGAAAAAAATAAAAAGTCCCCGGAGTGGATCGTTTTAACCTGTCCGGATGGTTCTCGGCGCTGCAATTGATTACCGAACACTCTAAATTCTAATTCGGTCGAGCAGTTGAACAACACCGGGGGTAGGTAGGTCGACGATGTCTCCACGGTCGGCGGACGGACCGCGACGGCACGTCGACGATGTTACGCGTTCGCTCGGTATTACGTAAAACGATGACGACTATGGGGCCGTTGACGTCCGACGGGGCATTAGAAGTAGTAACGAGCTCGTACATCAATCGACAGCTCGTTGTGACGCCGCGGCTGCGATCACGAAAAAATCGGTTCTCCGCGGGGGCGAATAGACGCACGTGTGTGTGTGTTCCGCCTCCGTGCGCTTGTCGCGTCCATGTATTTTGTCGCCTCTGTGTACATGTACCCCGGTCGTCACACGTGTCTTTTTCCTTCGTGTATTCGTGAGCCTGTACGCGGTCATGGGAAACGTGTTTTCCCATAGCGAGGCCCTCCACCGAATCGAAATAGCTGGAAAAGCGAGGCCGTGGCTGTTCCAGCGGATCGTAATTTAGTATCCCGAACGAAGAAGTGGTATCCTTCTCCACGGGCGAGTCTCTTGGAATTCGTGGAACGCCGCCGGTAAGACGCAGGGCTTTCGAAATTATTATGTCACGCCATAAACTGCGCGCGGCCAGCCTATTTCTCAGCTTAATAACCCTCTCGGATAAGATTAATTCATTAACAGGTACCCGCTAATAACGCCGCCCGTGTAACCACTATTCAACCGATACACCGTGCACGGGGGACCGGAGAGCGTGGGCAAGCTACACTCCGCGATCCAGACGGACCGGAACACCGCGTCTTTGTTAACGCAATACTATTCCTTTTTTTTAAGAAACAAATGTGTGGACCGTTCATTGCAGTGCAAGTTTATTTTATTAGATATAGTTTGTTAAGGGTGCAAGTCTATTTTTCTTTTAACGAGATATCGCATAGTTTGTGATTTAGTGTGAACGTTTTATTTATAACTTGTTAATATTAATAATTAGCGATTAGAACTAGTTGGTTGTTATAAACGATCTATAGTAATTTGTAATAATTTTTTTAACAGATCTTTCTATCGTCAGATTAGTTTTTTCCAGGTACAATTAATGCTAGGAATATTCTACAATTAAGTGACACATTTTGTTATTTTACCTGCAATAATATTAACGAAGGAGAAATAATGCGTTTATTTGCGTATAAAAATGTATTTTATAAAATTACTTTTAAAAACTATAAATTGAATTTTTTTATCTCTTAATATTAAAGCTAGAAGCAATATATAAAAATTTTAAGCGATATAAACAATACTGAACAATATATGTATAGCTTCGAAAAACTATATTTGTGACACAGTATTGAACTAGCCTAATTGTCGACGGACTCTCCAACGGATTCGTGTCTTCCAGATGAGCTCATCGCGATTGTCTAGCCTCACGGATTATTGTAGCCACCTCAAGGTCCGCCTTTTTGTTCGCGAAACTAGTCGCCCAGGGTTGCGGACACCGGTGTCCATTGTCCGTCACCCCTTTTTCTGCAGCCTTCGCCGCGCGGCACGCGGAACGATTCTGTCGCGGACCTTCGCTTCTAATTATAAGCTCTCTCTCTCTCTCTCCCCCTCTGCCCGTGTACACTTCGATTTGGCCATGCATATTTCACCGTACAATTTCTCCGCCTTTCTCCCCGCAACGAGAAACTCAGAAAAAAAAACAAAAGCGTTTCAGAATCTGTCGCTGATCGAACAATAACCCTTTCAGCGGCGATCAATAAAGTTCTGTGTGCGCGAGAGTAAAAAAAATATCAAACCTAGTATGGTATAGTTTCATTGCCGTTTGGTCGATTCGATTCTGGTTGGTTAAATCTTTGCACTGGTGCGGCGACACTGGGAACTTTGAAGAATGACGAGAAATGCGTTGGCGAAGTGAACGATGACGTAACCTAAAAGTAACTTAAAACTAGCTTGAAATTAGACGAAAGCTAACCTAAAATTCGTGTACTTTTTAGCGAAGTTTATTGACCCCAAAAAATGTAATTGAATATAAATGTATAAAAGTGCTTCGAGGTGGGATTTTTATTTAGTTTAACATAATTTATTGGGTTGCTTAATTTGTACAATTATATTCTGCTTTTTACTAATTAATTTGTCTTTTTTAGATACGGCCACCTACGTTTCGAGGAAACACATCGTTACCGTGCCTGATCGTTCCCGTTAATTCGCAGGGCTGGACGAGGAAAGGTTCCGGCTCCATTAAAAATCTCCGATCGAGTTGCACCTTGGAAAGCGGCGGACACGGGCACAGAGAGGGGCTTCGGGAAATCAGTGAATCGAATGAAGGAGCGTCGGCGGCGAGGTGCAATTTGCGAGCGAACGGGCAGGTCGACCGCGAACAGTATCGCGTCGAGGCGAAATCAGCGCGAAGGGTGAGTTGTCCGCAGAAAGATAGGCAGAGAGAGATAGCGAGCGAGAGAGACAGAGAGAGAGAGATAGCGAGCGAGAGAGAGAGAGAGAGAGAGATGGCGAGCGAGAGAGAGAGAGAGAGAGAGAGAGAGAGAGAGATAGCGAGCGAGAGAGAGACAGAGAGAGTAAAAGAGAGAGAGCGAGAGACAGAAAGAGCAAGAGAGAGAGAGAGATAGTGAGAGTGAGTGAGAGCGAGATAGAGAGAGAGCGAAAGAGAGGGCGAGAGAGAGAGAGAGAGAGGGGGTGACCAGGCCGGCCGTTTCCACCTGAAATTGGCAGCTCTGCCCGGCGAGAGGGCGCTAATTTTCGGAGGGTTCGCTCCGCGGGCCTGTAATTAATGGGGTTTGTCATCCGAATAAAAAAGCCCCGTGGGTGTTGCCGATGCGGCAGTAGGTGGCTCGATCGTTGATTGGTATCGGTAATTGGCCTGATTGTCTGGTGTCCCAATTAATTTAATTACGTTTAATTGCGTATCAGGAGGAGGACTCGTCCTCCTCCTCCTCCTCCTCCGTGCACTCCCCGTCCTTCCCTCCCCCCTCTCTCTAGACCAAGAGAAACCCGACCGAATATGGAATGGCATTGTTCCTAAGAATCGTCGCGAACGGGTTACAGCCGACTGGTCCTACTCTATGAACCTTGCTTTACAATGAGCTCTCTGCCCTTTTCTCTCTACCCTTTCTCATTAAATCTTCCCCTTTTTACAGGGAAATAATTATTCATTTATTCGATTGAATATATCGAATGTATCTATCTATTTATTTATTGTATATGTTTGGAAAGGTGTTTTAGATTATTTTTTATATTTCATATTTTAATATATTTATATTATTATGTATATCTATGGAAGGTTATTTTATTAGGAAGGAATGTTATTATAAGATCACAAAGAAAAATTAATTTGAAAGGTTAGGTATAATAAGGTAACTGGAATTTTCTTTATCGTATTTAATAAATCTCTGAAAACTATAATAACGTTACAATATTGGGCGTTAAATTTTGTTTTAAAAAACACAGTGGAAAACAGAGAAAACACGATTTTAGAAAACCTTCGTGCCTTTTACTATATTATGCATCGACGAAATATTTAATTTTTATTTTACACATCGACGAGATATTTTATCTTCGCTACCACCACTAAAAAACATACAAAACAAGTGTACTAAATTCCGTATTATACGAACAATTCTCGTGCGAAGTAAAATCGGCAAAAGACGATTGTTTCACGCTTTACCGCGGCTAGAGTACAGCAAATCGCAGCCGGTTTCCGCGAGAGGACCAAAAATTCGCATCCGCGGCGATCGATTCAGCAAACGAGACGTGGTCGCCGCGCGAACAAACAGCGTGTACTCCGTATTTGGCCCGGTCCCCCGGCGTCGTTTTCTCCGGCAGCTAGGACGCGACGATCTTCCGGTTCGCGTCCGCCTCGTAGGCAGCCTCCGTCCCGTGCAGAATGGATTCCATTCAATTTCGCCAATTGCACAATAAAATTCGCTCGCATGAAAAATTCGCGCCGCGCTGTTCCGGTTCTACGTGGGCAGCGCGGAACGAGCCTTCGGGGAGGAACAGGAGGGGGGATGCGGGGTGTGTGCGCGCGGTTTACAGCCGCGAGCGGAGCGGTACAGACGCGCGCGAGGCGGAGAGGGCCGTTTCGAACGCCGAGACAAAGGCGACGCGGAGAAGAGGGGGGGAAGAGCGTGGAAGCCGCGGCGACGGAATTACAAGTTTATGTCACCGGTTAGTTTTGTCGTTCTTGAGGCGTGTGCGAAAGTGTGCGCGCGCAATAGGGTTTATGTATGTAAATCGCGACGACGCCACCGTCGTAGCCGGAAAACGCCGTTAAAACGACGCGGGCCCAGCGATATTGCTCCGCGCGAGCACATCCACCCCCGCTCTGTGCCGCCGCCGTCGCCGCCGCGTAATGCCATGCAAATCCCGGCTAGTTCGCGAAAGTTCGTTATAACAAGCTGCCTGGGAAACCGGGCGGAGGGTGACACCGGCCACGAAAAATTATGCGGCTGCTCGCGACACATCGCGCGGCCCGTATCACTTTGGGACGAACGAAGCCGGCGGGGCGGCCGGAAGCGGACGAATTCTCGCCGTTTTGCTGCCTAAACTCTTCGCAGACGTCTCGCGAAGCGATGGCCGGCTGCTTTTGCTCGCGACAATTCGCTATGTGAGTTTGGTGGAATTCGTGCGAATTGGTTTGGATTAGTGCGAATTTATTCGAATTTGTGCGAATTTGTTCGATGCAGTTTGGATATGCACGTACTATTTAACATGTGCATTGCTTGCGATGTGAACGTCCAAAATTAATATCTAAAATGAACATCCAAAATGAATATCAAAAATTAACATCCAAAATTGTCATCCGAAATTAATATCGAAAATTAATATCTGAAGTGTACATCCAAAATGAATATCCAAAATTAATATCCAAAATGAATATTCAAAATTGATATCTAAGATGAACATCCAAAATGAATATCCAAAATTAACATCCAAAAGAATATCCAAAATTAATATCTAATATGAACATCCAAAATTAAAATCCAAAATGACCATTTGAAATAAATAATTCACTAGACGGAGCCGAATACTATTTTTGACGAATTGAATCTCAGCATCCACGGATAACTCTTTCGTCTTGATACTGCAAAAGCGACTCTAAATGTCATTTTGATGAACAGGTGAATATCCCAAGAAGGTATAGAATGAACTCTGGAAATAAATTATTCAACTATCTCGAGTTTATCGATACTGAAAATATCTCCGGCTTCATCGTTGATTTAATCTATAGCATCTGAATCTCAATTATAATCATGGTTGCACATCTAGAGCACAAATTCCAAGCTCGACTTTTACATCCGATACAAAAATAGTTTGATGTAAAAATTACGGACATCTTCGCATTGATAGTGCGCATCTGCCTTGCTTCGTGCAGCTGCATCTTGAATTTTGCTTAAGCAGCAGATGCGCGTTCGAATTATTCATTAACGCGGAATCTACCGTGCTGATCAGAATGGCCGGCGCATCACATTTTCTTTGAAAATTGTTGAAATTTAAAGGCGCCTCGGAGTCGTCCGAATATCGTATGCCAGACATCTTTAAGACGTTTTAAAGACGTTCTTGTGCTACCTGGAGTATACTTTGGCCACGATATCGTCCAAATTTGTTACCATGCATCGCACGCGTTTACTGTTCGATAAATGTAGTATTCATATTTAATAAATTCAGTATTAATATTAAATAAATTTAGTATTGATATTTAATAAATCTAGTATTAATATTTAATAAATTTGGTATTAATGTTTCCATTGAACGCGTTACCTTTCGACGCAAGTCACCGAAAGCTATACGGGCCGTTAAAATCGTCGATAAATGTTTGTTCACATGCTGCGCGCTCGTTTATCGCGTTTATCTCGTTCGTTTTGACAAGTGTTCGATCACGTGCAACATGCTCGCCTAAATAGAAAGAAATGCTGCACAATTTACAGAATTACGAAGACCGATCCTTATGATCGATCATCCCCGAGGAATAAACCGTTCGAGTGCCAGTTAAAAATTACAGAATAAACGAGAGTGTTGAAGAGTCAAAAAAATTAAAATATTGAGGAGTCAAATAAATTAAAATATTGAAGAATCAAATAAATTAAAATATTGAAGAATCAAATAAATAAAAATATTGAAGAGCCAAATAAATGAAAATATTGAAGAGTGAAATAAATTAAAGCGTCGAAGAGTCAAATAAATGAAAACCGAGTGGACGAGTGAAATAAATGAAAGCCGAGCCGACGAAGTCCGATTACCGGCTATTAGCGCTCACTCGGCCGATCCCGGGCAGACATTACGCGAGCGAAGAGGAGCGTAGCAGCTGCCGGAACACGCGAGAACCGGTCATCGCTCGCTCGTATCCCATCGTAATCCGCTCGCGGTGTATCCCATCGCGGAGGAGCGGAGCGAACCGCCGCGGGTAGAAGGAGATCTTAACGTTAATCCGTGAAAATTCCTAATTGCACGTTATATGGTAACGCGGTCGTTTCGCAAGTCCCGGGACTGGCTCTGGGAACAGCGCGCGGGATACGGGGCCCCCGGTGATTGCCGGGTAATATCGATATCTCGCGATTAAACGATTACCGAGATTGATATCTCAATTGGCGGGTAACGATTTCTGTGTTATTACGGCGCGGCGGCGGCGGGTGTTTCCGCGTCAGAAAATATCAGCTACCTCCATCTTTCTGGACCGGATAAGGAAGGTTTCGCTTGTCAGCGGCTCGCCTCCCGGCTCTACGCCTCGAATTTCGCCGGCTTAATGGAAATACCGGATAGCTAATTGATAGAAAACGCCGCTGTCCGGCGACCGGCGCTAATTTAATCGGACCGATCAAACGTCGTACAAATTGCCCGGTCGTTCGTTCGGCTACCAAACGACCGCGCCCGATACTTTCGTACGCTTCGTCGAGCGGACTTTCTGGTCCGGCCCTTTGCTTATCGTGATCTTATAACGATTCGTCAGCAGCCGCCATATTTTCCGGCGGATCGGGCTGCTTTAAAGGGATGCAATTATCTCGACGAAGAATGCACCAGAATGCAACGATTTGAACGTGTAAGTCGATGCTTCTTAATACTGAAATTATCAAGTCAATCAGAAGCTGTCAGTTTCTGATTCTAACTTCTATAGTTTGTGATGTTGTAAAAATATTTATAATTTTTTAGGTTAATTTTTATATCAATTTTCCTTATTCGACCAGAAGTTATCATAGAGACCTCCCTTTTAAATGAGTTCAATATTTAATTATTTATTCTATATTTCAATATTCTATTACTTATTCTGTACTCGTTAATAACTCGGTAATTAATGTTATAAAATAATAAAACGAAATAAAAATGTTCCCTGTCAATTGCAAGCAATAATTCTTCTTTCTTAATTTTAAGAAAATTAAGTTTCTTAACTTTAATCGGTGTTTTAATAAGTAACGTATAGCTGTTCTTAAATAGTTCCAATGTTCTCGGTTGCTCTAAATTTGCAGCTCCTAAAGTGCATAAAAACCGTAGGTGGTATAGAGCAACACTTCCAGGGCACCGCTTACATAAATTCTTGCCAAGATCGGCGGCGCGCGTCTGGCACTTCATGTGATTCTGATGCCGCAACTTCTGCTCACATACCAGAGAAATTATGCTGAACTCCGTGAGCCGGCGTAATGGTTCGGTTCTACTAAACCTGCAAACTGTGCAACGAAACTTTCTGCCGCCTCGGCTTTGTTACCTAAATTCGGAGTCACGCGATCGAAACGAATCCTGCTTCTTATAGAACCGGCACGGGGCTTCTGCGAACAATTTCCGCGAGTTTCGTCGAACAACCCCTTCGTAAGAGTATTACTAGATAATTGTTGTACCAGAACTATACTATTAATTATAATATCCTCTATTCTTATATCTATATTAATTTGTATTAAATAATAATATATCAGTGCATTGTATTAAATAAAAATATATTGTCATTAATAATTTATACAAAAGGTAATTAAAACTCGAGGTGAATGTCATGGACGAAGAGATTTAATTTTAAAATTAATTCCCTTTTAATAATCAATTCTGAAACAAATTTAAAAAATTAAAACAATATCTACCTTTTACTGATATAATTAACTTCATAATAAATTTTAAAAAATTAAAACGATTTTCTTTATATATTTATTAACAGTTCAGCGCAATTAACTCCGAAATAGATTACAAAATTGCAACAATGCTCCATCAGGTTCTCCTGCATAATTAATCGTCTTTTAAGTGTCTTAATACTTCTGAGAGGGTTGTACTACCCGGCTCTGTCCTCGTCAAAGCCGTGTACAACAATTACATAGTCCACTTCGGTAATAATTCATCGGAGCGCAAGCCATACATCCCGCACCCCTCCGTGCATCGTTAAAAAAACTTCTAAACCCCGATAACAATAGGCTAATCCAAACTCTTTCGGTGCTAGTAGTGCGCGGGTATCGTAGCTTGATCCCTCCGTCCCCGTTTGTCTCAAACGCGACAGTAATTCATCGGTCCACGCCCGGAGCAAGGACAACTGGCTTGCGATGTAGGACGCGTTTTAATACCCCCGCGCATCGGGGCCCCGCTTTTGTTGGCCGCATTGACACGTCGCCGGTATCAAGATCCATTTCACCGGCTGGAGCGAGAGAGAGGGGGAGAGAGAGAGAGAGAGAATAAAGAGTATATATAGAGGGAGAAAATAAACAGAAAATGGAGTGATAAAGTTAAAATAGAGTGGCAGAGAAAGATGAAATAGAGGAAAGAAAGATACAATATAGAGGGGGAGAGAGAGAGAGAGAGAGAGAGAGAGAGAGAGAGAATAGAGACAGAATAAAGAGAGAGAAAATAAGGAGAGAATAGAGTGAGAATAGAGACAGTATAAAGGGAGAGAAATTAGAGAGAGAATAGAGGAAGAAAATAGAGGGAGAAAATAGAGAGAGAAAGATAAAATATAGAGAGAGAATAGGGGGAGAAAATAGAGAGTGAATAGAGAGAAAAAAAACTGAGAGAATAGAGCGAGAAAATAGAGAGAAAATAGAGGGAAATAATAGAGGGAGAAAATAGAGGGAGAAGATAGATAGAAAATAGAGGGAGAGAATAGAGAGAAAATAGAGGGAGAAAATAGAGAGAGAAAATAAAGACAAAAAGATAAAATAGAGTGAAAGGGAAAACTGAAATAGAGGAGAGAAAGATAAAATATAAAGAATGAGGAAGAGTTAAAATATAGAGTGAGAAAGGGTTAAAATAGAGAGAGAGGGAGCTGGCTCACCCTGTTTAAACCGTGGCCGAGCCCTTAACCCCTCCTCGCGCGCATCCCTCGATCTCCGTCGCCCCTCCCCCTAATATTTCACTCGCCGTTAGCCGTTGGATCTGGCTATACGGTGTTTTCGGAGCCGCGGTCGATTCTCACGTGTCCTCCCCCGAGGGGTTTGTCTTCGACGCTCCGAATCTCTGACTCGAGTTCCCAGGAGACACGCGGGCCCTCCATCATTCTCTCCCTCTCTCTCTCTGGCTGGCACATTTTTATCTAAACTGTTGTCTGCGAATCAACTCGCGCCACCATTTTCGTGGAAATTGTGATTTCATGATACTTTTCAGTCTTTATTTATGGCGTAGTAAAAGGGTGAATAATTTCCGCTGGGCTCTTACTGGGTGCTTCAGGGTTGAACCGGTGAACTTTAGTTAAAAGTTTAAGGTGCGTTGAGGTTATGCAAGGAACAGATTTCTATTGGAATTTTTATTTGAAATAAATGAGTGTATGCTCGAGAGATATTAATTATCGTTCGATCAAGATTATAAGTTTTGTCAAGATTATAATGTACGAATTTTTATTGGAATTTTCATTCGATGCAAATGAGCGTACGTTCGAGAGATAATAATTATTGTTGTATAAAAAGTTTTATTTTTATTTCCGCAACAAAGTTACAAAGTGTTACTAATTTGATACCAAATATTTTATTTCATCTCCCACGTTCTTATCCTCTTTTTCATCGCTCTCTAAATATTTTCCCAGGAGCGTCCAAAGAAGGAGACAGCTCGCCAGCCGTTCTTCCGTCGTCTAAGATACGGAGCACGCTTCGCGGGACAGGGCGGCGGAAGGGCAACGTGTCAGCAGGACAAAACTCGGTGAAAAGCGCATCCCCCGATGCAAGCGGGAATGAGGAAGAGCCGGTGAATGGACGAAGAAAAGAGGAACACCGCCAACGCAGCATATAGGACAGCCTCGCCGCCGTAGAATATTTGAGGGTGACTTGTCGGTGTTGCAAGCCCCCGAGTCGGAACGGGGAAGGGGGGGGGGGGGCGCGCATTGTGCCCGCCAACTTTGCTCTCTCCGCAATACAATAAAATCCTCTTTGCGCGGCGCGTCATTGTTTAACGGCTGATTGACGTTGATCGAGGGGCAACGCCGTTGCGACGCGGTGGCATTCCCCTTCCGGAAAAGTGTCGCCCCTGCCCCCCCTATGGAATCTCGCGGGCCGTACGTGAACGCTCCCGTGCGCCGGTTAACTGATATAGACGAGGCGGATATTAGGCGGCCGGGGAAACTTCTGTCCCGCAGGGATGAAGGCCGCTTTTATCGATTCCTGAATATCGTTGAACCGGTCGCCCCGTAATTTCTAATTCCTCGAGAACCCTCCGGGGGTGGGGGGGCTCCGTTGAGCTCCATCGCCCCTCCCGCGGCGGCTTCATCCCCGAAATCGTTGGCCGATCTATACTTGTTAATCGTCCGACCGGCTGAGTCGTTCGGTCTAGACTACGGACGTTTCTATCCATCCTCATCTTCTCCTAGGATCATTTAAGGTCGTCGGACTGTTCTCATAGCGAGCTGCCTCTTTTCGGTGATGGGGTTTTACTCGGCAGGAAATACACCCCCTAGGATCGAATGAAACTCAGACTGGTGTCTTTTCTATTTCTCATTTTATTTCTCTAATTTATTTGATGTAATTTAATTTACACAGTCGAAGTAATCAATTTAATTTTTCTGACCTTATACAAGAATGAATAATTATTGTTATATCCTTAATGATATGAAAGCTGCCAACCAGTTATAATAATTAATCATTAATCAGACCACTATTAACTCAGTCTTAAATTATTAAAATTATTTTATAAAAATACCAAAACACCGCAAATGAAAGTAAAAATTGCTGAAAATTTCCACAAAATTTTCTAATAAATCTCAGACGAAATTCCAGCTGCTAAATATAAAATTAAAGAAATTGCATTTCTCAACAATCTAAAAATTAATTTAACCCTTACCTGTACCACCTGTACCTCGACATCCCTCGCAGTATCTCCTAGCGAGTTAACAGTCTCGTAGATTACAGGGACCGGACTCGATATTCATGCCCGAGTCGCCGGCAACAGCTGTACCAAAAAGTGCGCAAGGACAAAGGGACAAAGAGAGAAAGAGAGAGAGAGAGAGCAGGAGGGAAAAAAGAGCGGCATCAAATTGTCAAGCTGCGTGATACGAGGCGAGACACGTGTCCCTCATCTTGCCCGAAAATCGGGGGGCCGTCAAAACTTTTTGCCGGGGCCCACCGCGTCGAGAGAGCCGCGAGAGACAGAAGTTTTGCCGGCGCTCGCGCGCGCGCGCGCGTGCACGCACGCGGTGAAAAACATTGATAGGCGAGGATCCCTGACTCCTGGGCCGGAGCTCTTTGACATCGAGCGGCGTTGCGAGAGGCATTGTAACGCCGGGAGATGCGCACGGGAGACCAGTGACGCGTGACACGTCCCTGGAGGGCCGAGGGCGCCGCTAAATAGAACGCCCATTAGTAACGAATACCGCGAGCAATCCCCTCGTGTGCCCCGGACAGTATCAACCCTCTCCCCCTTCGACTCGCTCTTTCTGTGACTCTCTCGCTCTCTCTTTGATTCTCTCCCTCTCTCTCTCTATCTCTCTATGACTCTCTGGCTCTCTCATTGATTCTCTCTATCTCTCTATGACTCTCTCGCTCTCTCATTGATTCTCTCTCTCTTTGACTCTCTCGCTCTCTTCAACTCTCTCTCTCTCTCTCTGTGTGTGTCCCTGTCTCTCTGTCCCTCTCTGATTCTCTCTAACTCGCCTGCTCTCTCTCTCTCTCCCTCTCTGCTACCGTATACATAATGCGGCGGAGTCCGCCACGGGGGTGAGTTACGGAGCGCGCGGGGTGGGGGGGGGGGGGCCCCCGGGGAACGATACGCGGTCGTGATAATTTTCTGTTAGCCGGTCGCGCACGCCGAGGGTGTGCGGATTTTCGTGAGAGCGGCACATGGCTAATAACGGGTTTGCTGCGACGCGCAGGCTCGATCGACCGATAGATTACTCGGAAACATGGAATCCTCTTTTCTTTATTCGACTTCTGACGCCGCGCCGCGTCGTTCTCGCGCCACCTGTTCACCACGCTTCTCCGGTTCCTCGAAGGCGCGCACCGGCCAAATGCTGGAAACGCGCTAATGTCACGTCACGTGGAATCAGGCGAAATCACGTGTGGAACCGTGGCAATGAAATCCGAGCGCGGCTGACGGTGTACAGTGGCCCGCAAAAGTGTTAGCCCGTCTTTTAAAATGCGATAACTTTTTTGTAGATGACGAAGAACGTTTATAGGCTGTTCGTAGGACGTTTATAAGACATTCGGGGTTTCTGTAAAGCTAAATTGCTTTCTTTTTTATTTTGCTGTTAGTTTGAATGATAAGATAAATAAGAGGCTATAGTTGTTTTACTTTTTTGTCGGAACAAATAGCGACAAATTAAAATATATTTTTAGTACTACTTAGTATTATAATTAAAAAAGTTGAAGAGGTCATAGGTAACAAAATTAAATTGTATAACGAATATCATTAAATGTACGAAAAATTGATTTTATCGAATTGTATAGTACAGTGATTCCGTGTCATTCACGATACTATACTATGTACACCTAATTTTTTATTTCCCTTAAAATCATCCGTCTAAGGTAATTAACACGTGAGAAACTAGCTCGACGTAATATCACCGTTGACACCGTTCGAAAATCGAATTACAGGTGCAGTAGATGCCCAGGGGTGCGCGCACCGCGATGCAAAGCAGTTCCGTGTAAAACGGTTCTTACACGAAATCCTCCGTTGACGCAGCCAGCGAAGCGAGCCGCCTATCCTATGCGCACGTTTTACGAAAAGGGTAGTCGTCGGAGGCGGCGGTGTAGAGACGGTCGATGAGCGATTCCCGAAAGGGCCCGATCGATCTGCATCGTTCGACCCGTTATAGTCGTTCGCGTAGAGAGAGAGAGAGAGAGAGAGAGAGAGAGAGAGAGAGAGAGAGAGAGAGAGACGACCAGACACGGCTCCCCACGAGACCGGATCGTTAAATTCCTGTAGCTGCAGGATAATCACACAGTTCCAGGGTACAGGCTGGCCGTGCGGTGGCGCGCGGAGAGAGAGAGGCACCGCTCGTTTATTTCTTGCTCTCGATCATTCCCGCTCAAAGGGGCACGACAAACATTTTTATTAATCCGACAAGCCGGCATCCCATTACCTCCGCCGCGCGGTCCTCCGCTCATACATATGAATAACTCGCGTTGGCAAAACAATGAGCCGCGCGACCAGAAAAACCGGACGCCGCCGTGAAAAAATACTCGCGAGCGCCGGCCGTGCGGGACGGAGAGGAAGAGAGAGAGAAATGAGAGAGAGAAGAGAGAGGGAAAGTGAGAAGCAGAAAGCGAGAGGGGTGCACAGTGTATGATGGCGAGACAGAAGAAGAGAAAATAGAGAGAGAAAGAGAGAGAGAGGATCATGATATAAAAAGAGAGAGAGAGAGAGAGAGAAATATTGAGATTTAAAAAGAGAGAGATTAATATTGAGACTAAAACAGAGAAAGAGATCAATATTGAGACCAAGAGAGAGAGAGAGAGAAATATTGAGACCAAGAGAGAGAGAGAGAGCTAAAATGAGACAAAGAGAGAAACAGAAAAATTGAGTCCAGCACAATAAAAGACAACAGTTAAAAAATTAGATCAAAGAATCCTCTCGCAGACATTCTGAGCATCTTATCCTATCTTAGCTTTAATCACACAACGTGATACGGTCGCCTCCCCGTCCTCTTCCGCGCGGGCTAAACACACTTCCCCGTCGCACAGGGCCGGGCATTCATGAGTGACACGCGTAGGTACACGCTCGCGGCGCGGCGCGGCGCTCTAAAGTGAGTCACCAAATTCGCGTGGGCTCGCAGCTGGCAAGTTCGAGAACGAGTATCCGTCTTGCTCTTTATCTGCTGGCTTCGGGGCCAGGTTGACAATGCGCCGAGGATCACCGGATACATATGTATGCGACGGAGGAGGACGGCACCGGGGCCCCCGGAGTCCGAGGATATCGAGACCGTGGCCAGACATCGGACGCGACGAAGATGGATCCTTCGGGATCCGCGTGGACCTCGACGGACGATGCTCTCGCGCAGCAGAGATACATGGACGATATTTAGCATTGTCATTTTCATACTTTCAATGATTGGTATTTTGAAAGAATTTACGATATTTTAGAGTATTGAGAGTGAAATTATTAATTCGTTTAGACAGCGCTGTGATAGGATATAATGATAGGAAAAATATAACTATAGGAAGATTGGTTAATGAAAATTGGAAGGAACTGATATTTTTAATTAATTATTATAGAGTATACGGAGTAATAAAAGTTTGCTTTGCGTTATTTTTAGACTGTAATATAATGTTTCTAATAAAAGTTGTAATGCAACTTCGATTTTTAACACTCTACGCTGGAAGCCATTTTAACTATAAAAATATAAATAAATATTATTGCAAAATACATACATATATAGACAGTAAAAAATAATTTGTATAACTACGTTTAAACAATTCTTCTTTGAATCGAAAACAGCAGCTGCAATTTATTGAAATTTATTGTTTAACAAATACAAAGAACATTCAATTACCATCAGTATATCACCAGTATTTTCTAATTATTTTTAATGAAAATTTCAGTACAATATCTCTAACGATTCCAAAGTTACAACAAATTGTCCTTAACTTCTTTAAATGAAATTAAACTAAAGTGCGTCGAAATTCTGCGAAAAAATTCGTAGCAGATCGCGGAAGTGCCATAATTCCAATCAGACGCCCGCGTTCCGTTCCCCGTCCCGTCTCGTCGGCCACGGCGTAGGCGTACGACGAGATCGCTCGCCTATAAAGCTCTGCTAATCGCGTGCGCCGCCCGAGCACGGTTTATTGCGACGCGACGACAGGAAAAATGAATTTCTGCGGCTCGCGGTGATTGAGTTGTACGCTTTCCCCGCTAGGAGAAATGGTTTCCGTTCGCCGGTTGTGCTCCGTGTGCAGCCACCGTTCTCCTTTGGCAGCCGTTTCAATACGTTCCGCGAGAGGCTACAAGATTGTTCGGTTACGAGGCTGTTCCGCAATTTATGGGTCTTGCCGTTTATACGGAGGCCCCGCGCGTTTGATGTATTTATAGAAAATTCACGTGGTACCCCGCGGTCTGACCGTGACAAGCGTTATCTACTTACATGATCAATTGTTGTAGAGCAGATGTTTGTAGGATTTTTAGATGTACGATAAGGGTGTTAAAATTTATACGGAGGAATGGATATTTGTTTAAATCAAATTTTAATTAAATTAAACTTGTTTGCGGGAAATTTTTATTATCAAGTTTTAGTTCATAGAAAAATTTCTGGTAAGAAAAACAACAATAGTAATAATAATAATAAGAAGAATTATAATAATAATATAAGTAATTTTCAGCAGTAATAATATAATACTCCATTGATCATATATTCTTTTATAATATTTTTTTAGACACTCTTTTCTACATAATAAAACTAGGAAATGAAATTAAATACATTTTCCCCTTTAATGTTACTATTAAATTAAAAACAAGATAGCGACGTTCTTAAATAATTCTAAAATATTTACACTATAACATCTTATTCACCACAAGCTCATAAAATTTCTCCTATTATACTAAAATTATACTGCAATTTATAATACAAAAATTTACAACATAAAACCTTAACTAATTTTTGCACTAACCACCGACTCGTTAAAACAAATTCCAGAATTAAAAATAAATTGAAACGAAAGCTTCTAAGTATCCTGGGAGGTTCCACTATAAAATGAGATTTCACGAAGCCAGGATTCCGAGTGTCGCACGAAAAGTCCCCAGCGTCGATCTGGCCCCAAAAATCGCATCGTAGCCGCTCGAAAAAGGGGAACCGCTCGAAACCCAGTCGTGAGAGAGAGATTTCGCGTGTGGAGTTCGGATGGGATTCGGTTCGCGCGGACCAAACGGAATCGGGGATCTCTTGACCGAACGAGAAACGTGCCGCGCGATCTTCGGCTTAGCCCTGTACACGGAAAACGTCGCATTCGGTAAATCCCCCCGGATCCCCGGAGGATACGTGTAAATACGAGGAAGAGGAGATTACCGGTGTCGGGGCGCGCGAGAGACAGCGTCGTCGCCGTCGTCTTGACGAGAGCTCGAGGCCCGAGGCGGCGACGCGAGCGCGTTCGCAGAAACGGCGAACGCCGCGGCAGCCGCGTATTTACAGTCGCCTCCGGATGGTAATACATGGTTCACCATATTACATCGACGCTTTATACGCTTGCTTGGAAGGTTTAGGCGCATGTTACGTCGGCGGTTTGTACTGTAGATATAGGTATAGTAATTAATTGAAGGAAATAGGGGTTTTCGATTTTTATTAGTTGATAGTAGGGTTATGTCTTGTTGTTTAAATGTTTTAATATTTTAATAGTGACCTTATTTTAATATTACCTTTCTCTTGATATTAACCTTATATTAATATCAACTTTATTTTAACACTTATTAACCTTATTTTAACATTTGTTAACCCCATTTTCTCAAAATGAGCTGGACCCCCAGCCCTTTCCAACTAAACAAATAAATCCGCGGACACACGCCGTCTTATTGCATCACCGATGGCGTGCGCCGAGTCCCGTGGAAAATCGATTTCACGACGCCGCGGCATCCACAGCAGTCAGTCCCGCGACGAGACGTATCTCCCCATAACCCCCGCGCGCTCGGTCCATCCGTGTCGCCACTCGCGATCCTTCGATTCTCGTCGGTCCCCCCACCACCACCACCGCCGAAGCCGCGCGCACAATGCGAAAACACAACCGCGGCGGGACACCGTGGTAAAACCGTGAGCGCGCGGACCCGGCCTGTCCCCGGCCCCATTCATTTCCTTGATAAATGTTGAAAAGGATCGCCTAATCGCCGACCGCGAATCCTTTGTGGGCCGGCCCCCGTGGACGAAGGAAACGAATCATCCCGACAGCGAAGATTAACGAGGTAATCTTTGGAGATTGGATTTGCGCCGAGCAACCGCGATGAAAGTAATCAAAGGCCCCCGTGTTACCTGCCCTCCCGGACGGTACACCGGGAGTGGGAGAGGGGAGGGGGGGAGAGGTGGTCTATTAATCGCGCCGCTTCCTGAAAAGACGCTGCGCCGCCTCGTTCCGCCGCGGCGAGAGCGTCGAGAGGTGCTGTTTCAAATCTCGTTCGGTGGAAACGCGTCGTTACGAATCGCGGAGCGCGAACGAGGCGGCCGCCGGATTTATTGCTCGACTGTCCTTTTACGGGCATCGTCTGCCCGCGGTTCTTAGGCGAACCGCCCTTGATGAGACCACCCTTGGTAGAAACGTAAGGTGAGATCAGAATGCCTAAATACTCACCCCTTAAAATTCTGTATTTAAACGGATCGTTCCTGAGCTTTAATTGTTTTTTAGGTGTGAAATAATATTTATGATAGTTTACTTCAGTTTGAATTATTATTAAAAAATGTACTATTTAAAAGTTGTCAATGGTTTCTAGGATATTTTTAAATTTTTGGAACGTTACGTGCTTTTTAGCTTTAATTATCCTGGGTTGTGAAATAATATTCTCGATTTTGTGTTTTTTATTTTCAGGTTATGTCAAGCGGCGCCTCGTACAGCGAGAGTGTCACGGCGGAAGGAGCGGTCGCACCGAAAGGGTTGAACGTCTGCTGTCGCGCGCCCCGCCGGAAAATCGTCCCGCTGGCTTTGACTTATTTCACGGTAGCCTCTCGCGCGATCCTCGATTTTTATCTCGATACACGGTGCGCCCGGCTTCCGGCCGCTGCTCCGCGACCGGGTTATCGATATTCCCATACAAAAGAGCTGGTCCCACCCCCCTCCGCCCTCGCATCGATGGAAACAGTGGAAACGCGAGCGAAAGTAGCGCATCGACGCGGAATATTTCGAATTCTGGCGCAACTCTCGTCGTCGTTCACCGTCCCCCTCCCCTCGCGATTTACGCGATTTGCCCGCCGTATTTGTTCTGCATGGCCTTTTTTCTCCCCGCGCGGGAAAATTGAGTTCGATTAGCGAATTTCGGGGCCCCGTGGTCCTTTCCACGATGATTTTTTTTATTTTTTTTTTTTTCCGTCCGCCCCGGTGTTTTTCCTTTTATTACGTTTCGCTGCGGGACAATCGACGGGGAATTTGCGGCGGCCAATGGGTTTCGGTGACCGATTCTATTGAATTATTTCGCGCGGCGCATTGTGCCACGGTTAATCCTATCGGTGCCGACGAGATGATAATGCAATTACCGTTGTAAAGCCGACGGATATATTGACGCAAAAATCAGGCCGTATATTTTTTTGCGATTACAGTGATATATTATGTGATATAAAATGTCACTATAACATTCTTCAAGCATAATAATATTAATTTTGAAGACTTGAGTCGAACTCAAAACAAACAAGCGAATAATATAATAGTAAATAATATATTGTTATTATCATTATTATTATATACAATCGATCGGCCAGCGTCCACGAGTGGAAAAATCGAACCAGCGCATTTTAAAGGATCTAGTAGGTGCGTTTAACGAGGAAAACGCTGTTCGAAGGCGACATAGGACCGGAATCATCCGTCATTCGGTATCGCCTTGTGCTTTCGTCGTGTTAACGGGCGTCGCGCGTGTCCGCTCCACCGCCCGTAGACAAGAAAACCCGTGACAAGAACACGGAACGTGACCGCGCAACAAAAATTCCCCGCGACACCGCCGCCGCCGCCGCCGCGAAAAAGAAACGAACTGGACCCGGACAGAGTCGGCTGTCCTTAATGACGATTCGACGTGCCAATAAGTCCGCCCGCTGTCACCGTGCACACAATTCGTCGCGATACACACGGGCGAAACCCGTGCACCGGATCGTTCGCGAGGAAAACTCCCTCGGAAAATCTGGTTTCTTTTAATCACCGGCCCCGTGGTGCGTGCAGGAGAATAGGAGCGCGATTCAGAAGTTGTCGCGATCGAGTTCCTTTCAGATACCCGATAAGCGTCTTTGCAGATTGCGCTGCTTAAGCGGGCTGATTTATAAGCGCGCGGGCCTCGCGGCTTTGGATTAGGCGGGGCGACTTGACAGGTCAATCGAAATCGCTACGTAATTTTCTGCGGTGCTGTCTTTTTTATTATAACAATCTTTCTGGGATAGTTTCGCCAGTATTGTTAAGGTTATTTTACAACTTTTACTGTTACAATTATTTTGGCTATTTTTTTCTGGTACTGTTATTAAAAAATGACATCATTGCCTTTGTCTTTGCTAGGCATTCTGTTAACTATATAATAAGTCACTGACTACGCTTTAAGAAGAAATAATGTATAAAAATTTTTTCTAAAAACTTTTTTATAATACCAAAAAATTGTAAAGTAAAAAAAATCAGAAAACAGACACTTTGTCCTCGCTTTGTATTTGTTTTCGATTCATTGAAATGAATAAAAGGAAGCAGACGGTCAACAAGGTAAGTGAATCGGTGGAAGCGCAGTATATCGAATTATCCGTATCGATGGATCGATCTTTATCCACGGCTGGCCGGAGGCGAGGCGATTCGAGAGAGGCGAAACAAACAGGACGACAACGGGACGGGACGGACGGATTCAAGGCGTCGCGAGAGGCCGTGGTGTCGCGAGCAAGCCGCACATAAAAGCCCGGCTCGGAACGACTCCACTTTTCGTCGATTCGAAACCAGTCTGCGGAGCAGGTTGATCAACCGGACGACGGGTATTTTCGCGGATGAAAAATCGTGCCCGGTTTTCGAGCCTCCGAGGAAACGATGCTCCCATCTCGTGGAGCACCGCGCCTCGGTGCGCTGTGGTCCGATTTCAAGAATTCAGTAACGTTTGAGCAAAAAGGCAACTTAGCTAAAGTGATGTTTATTCCATTTTTATTGCTTGAGGAAAGTTTGTGGACCGTCGAAATTAAATTCAATAAATGGTTTGGGAATTGTGGTATTTAGGGTCGAGCATTTTATGTTCAATTTTCAATGTTCAATATTCAATATTCAGTGTTCAATATTGAATACTCAATATTCAATATTTAATATTCAATATTTAATATTTGATACCATCCATTCAATATTGAATATTCAATATTTGATATTAGCTATTGAATATTTAATATTTAATACCAGTTATTCAATATTCAATATTTAATATCCAATTTTCAGTACTCAATATTTAATATCCAATTTTCAGTACTCAATATTTCATATTTACTACTCAATATTCAATATTGAATGTTTAATATTCAATGTACAATACTTAATATTCAACATTCACTCTATTATCTAGCAATCTTAAAAAATAATTAATTATCCTTAGCTACAAATCACAATCCTCTAACCTATTTTTACTAACAATTCCATCTGCGATATCTCTACTAATTAAAAAATTCTACCAACTACAACTCACCCAATTCTTGAAACCAAGTTACTGTATAATACTTTGCGTCGAGCAGTTTCGCCTGAATCTGGGCGTGGATTCGCAGGCGAATAAGTCACGGTGCTCGCGCCGTGTCCTCGACGCTGATCGGTCACGTAATGACGACGGGTATTTAGAGAATCCGATCGTCTAATGCTGTCAGCGCGTGGAAACGTTTAAAGATACGCATTCTTCGTCAGCGGTTCACAACGCGACGTCGCTCGCTCGCTTGCTCGCGCGAAAGAAATCCACCGGGCGAACACTAATTACATCTAATTACGTTCATTAACATTTCAGAGCCGCTCCCGAAAATCCTGACATCCTCCAGACGTAATCCGCCCTAATTTGATTCTTCTGTCACGAGCGAATTCGCCGGATCCAATTACCGGCGTGCGAGCTCTCCTTGGATCTGCGCCGAGACGAGCGCGAGAACGCGCGCTGATTCAATAAAAATCTATTTGTTTTTTAGCGGCAGCTTGTCGTTCGACCATCAATTTGTATGAACAGATCGGAGTGCTTTGCATTTTAATGTAATAATATTGTAAAACGTTTAGTGACAGTGAGATAAGTGTGAAGAAGAGTAAGGAGACACAGGATGCAATGTGGGCTTTTTAATATTATTTAATATTGCTATTTTGTATGGAGGAAAATGGAGAGAAATTATTGGTAGGATTATTAAGCTGTTTGGATGTTTATTTATTTATTTATTTATTGCAAGCGTGATCAAGTCTCATTATCGTCTTTTTAATTTCTTCACAATTTTATTAACCAATCATCTTGTTTCATAATATTGCTTAAAAATGCATAAAATCCAAAGCCTACTCATTAGTAGAATTAAAAATAGATTACATAATACCTACCTTAGATGCATCGTGTCACAATTCTTTGCCATTAATTGGCATATCAAATTATTAACATTGTATTTATTGCTCCATAAATAATTCAGATAAGAACACAATCTCTTATCTTCTTCAACGCAGCCATATTGGATGAACAAAGTATCTCCTACGATTACAACCATGACTTTGACAAAACCCTCGATCAAATCAATCCCCTAAACGACGAACGCTTTATCAAGCTTCCGCGAACCTAACCTAGTCATAGTTATTTCAGCAGTCGTCAGAAGAGCAAAGCGAAGGACAGAGGGTGTTCGTATGAATAACTCCTTCGTGCCTCGTTCCGCCGATACGGTTCGCCGAGTTCATTGATCTTGAATCTCATTGACAGCGCGCGGGAAGGATGACGGGGGGGAGTCCGCGCCGGCATTTGATCACTCGATGATCGTTCCAGGCCGGCGCGGACTGAATGAGCAGGCATCGAAAGAATGAATGGGGAGGAAGTCGCGCGCGCTCGCGCGAGCGGCAGAAAAGGGGTTTTCGCGGGGCCGGCTGAAACGAGAGGCGAGGAGCGCCGAGGCTTTGGGAACCCCTGCGCTCTATCGCGAGGGGTGTAATCAAGGCACGGGGCTGCCGGTAGACGCATATCAATGAGGATCCGACGTGCCGAGGTGTCCTCGATCGCTGGATCGCGCGCGCGAATAGTAACAGCCTGGCATCGGAAGTTCGCACAGTGGTCCGGATTGACGTAAGCTGTGCCATTGCCCTATAACTCTTCATTCGTGAAAGGCACAAACGCGACACTTGGATCGATCAATGAAATAATGTCAGGTTAAGGATTAATTAAAAAAAAGTACATTAATTTTATTACTGTTATTATTATCATTATCGTTATTAGTATTGTAATTATAATTACAAGTACATATTTTGTAGTCTTAAACTTTTGTCAATGGAAATGTAACATAGATTTACATTTTTGTTATATATTCTAACTAATAAGTTCAAAACCGAACATAAATGTTTTTGTAACTGTTTAAATAAACAAGTAGACGATTATAGTTAAAGATAGAACATGATAGCTTATATTATTTATGAAATATTAATAATTCCTTTCTTTTTTCCTTCTCGTCTTAAATTTTTCTCCGCCACTGTATATTCAATGTACAGATCGATATCTGATAGTTCATTTTTTGGATAAAACGTCACACCTTACGCTAATCCGGACCGCCGCGGCTCGTCCCGGTTGCGCGGAGGTGGGAGAAGAAGAAGTAACCGTTCTCGAGCTATTTTTATGGCACTTAGACTTTCCGACCGGCAACATGCTGGAGCACTCGACGAACACTTGTGCGCGCATTCCGTTACGTTTACGCAACGGCGCGCGGGGCGTCGCGTCGCGTCGCGCGAGGCGCCCGGACGCGCGCGCGAGCGCGGCGCAGGACACTCGAGGCGGTAAGGCCACTTCACCGGTCTTCCGCGACTAGGATCAAGTGGAGACGCCTTTCAAGGGCCAAAACGCGCTCTACCAGACGCGCCACGGTCTCCCATGGCCGGATACAGTTGTTCGAGTTAATGTTCGGGCTGCTTGTAAAACGAAGGAAATTTTCCTTTTTTTCCACTGTTGAAGTGGTCTGAACGATTGGAACTTTGGATGCTGGAGGAAGTGGTATACTTGACAGTTTAGTGCAGTGTACTAGATAATATGTATATTAATATATTAGGTTTTATGGTATAATGTAGTACGTTGTAGTACATTAGAAATTGATTCTTGCGACAGATAACAATAGTTTCACTATTTAACCATTCTTGAAATCTAAATTTGTATAAAAATGATTTTCAAACATGATAGAACAATCTTAGAGTCACCACTAGAGTGCAAAGGGTTAAATTGTACTATTAACTGTACCGTTGTTCTGGTAATCTTAGTGACATGCACTATATCGCGTTACTCTCGCGATATAACGAATTTTCATCGCGATACCCTCGCGATATATCGAATTTTCGTCGCGATACCCTCAAACATCATAGTTCCCCAGTTCCTACACAGCGCTAAAAGAACTCGCGTCGCGGCCTAATATTTATCTCCTCTACGCCTAGGAATGGCGCGACGCGGCGCTACTCATTTGCAGTTTCCGCGAGCTCGACGCTCTCTTCTCGCGCCGGCCCGCGTTTCCCCGGCCTTTTTATTGGCCGTGGAAATGAAACGGTCAAAGGGAGGCGACAGCGCGCCAGGCTGAACGGAACGTCACGGTTGCGCGAGACAGCCGAGTAGTGCACGATATTAATTTAAATTCCGGAGCTAAAAGGGCAAACAACGCGATGGAAACGGGTGACGCGCGGTTGATAGGTGAGCGCGCAGAGTCGGAGAGAGAGAGAGAGAGAGAGAGAGAGTCCGTTCGTCCGCCGGGGGAGAAAAAAAGCTCCCGGGGGAAACGTGACTCAGTTTCTCACGCCGCGGCGGGTTCCCGAGGGTTCCCAGCCTGTGTTGGATACCTAAACGAACCGGAGAAGGAGAAGAGGGCTTTCTACGGTGATTGCCGCGCGCCTGTTAGAAAATTAGGGCCGCGGGACGCTTAGAGCAGCGATGTTCTTGCTACGTTCACGTAGGTCCTACAGCGCTCGCATTAGCGGCAAGAAAACCTGGCTCGAAGTGTCTGGGAAAGGCCTTTGTTGCTTCACTGTATGTTGGAGAGGTCGGCGGATTATAGTAAAATGTGAAAGTAATTTTTCTAATTTTTTTAATGGGACTCGATTATACTATTATCTAGTGTATTATTTTATGTTAAATTGTCGAGGGTGCTGGTTCTTCTACCATCTAAAAAATTCTATTATATTATATACTACAGTGTAGTAGGTACATTAGTAAGTATATTAGCATATTGTAGAAATATACTTTATACTATTTTATATTTTACGATTTATTTATCAATTAATGTTCCCCGGATTTACAAAGTATACTTCCATATTAACTTTAAACAATAAATATCGTCTATTGATTTAGCATTGAAATAAAGGAAGGAATTTATGAGACAGTCTATTATTTTCGTCGTCGATCGTTCTTCGTGATGCGCAACATGGCGGACGATGCTCGTGGATGCGGCAACTCGGAGGATCCGGCTATTCGGAGCATTGAAATGTCATCAGTCGCGGTGATTATTCACCAGCGGAGCATTCCTCGCGAGTGACGGCGATCGGTGGATCTGCTCTTTCGAAAAATCGGATACAGTATGCGCCGGCGGCCTACGTTGCCTGCGCCTAGCCACGAGCATCATCCTTTCAGCCGATGCTGTGTTCACAACAAATTCAGAAGAATTCAGTTCCAGCAGAGAAATGGATCGCTACGAGTCTGTTTCATTGTTATACGTACTATAATCAATAATTACGTGTAATATATGAAACGTTTAGTAATGAGTTTTAGTAATATATCAATTTTTGGTAATAAATCAATTTTTAGTAATATATCAAATAGCTACTATAGTGTAATTACTACAGTGAAAAGGGTTAAAAATCGTCACAATTTTAGATCTAATGGCTCTAAAAAATCGTTTCATTTTGCGAAACTTTGTATTTTCTAAATAATCAAAAATCGTCCCTATTGCAAACATTTAAACAAAGTACCGTCACCCAAGAAAGAGCTTCAACCGGTCCAACCCAGAAATCTTCGAAAATCTCCATAAAACGGATCCAACAAAGGCGCTTCACGGATCCGTCAGTGTCCACCTTGCGAGACTCTCGCCTTCCCTCGACAAGACTACAACAGACCACGAATGTACAGCGGCTGCGGTCAAGTACGCATTAAAGGAGTCAAAACCGACCTGCCGCATCCGGCGAGGCGAACGTCCACTGGGAGAGGCGATACCATAGAAAAACGTGAGAACTCTCGAGTTTCCTGCGGCAGCTGTAGGCGGGCATCGTGGAAGAGTTGGGTGAAAGATCCTCGAAGCAGCAGGCACCTGGCCGGGGGACCTGTCCACCGCAGTTAGGCGCTGTCTGCGAGGAATCAACCGGACAAAAAAACCGGCGGAAAAGCTCGAGTGTCGAGAGTGTGGGCGGAGACGTCGACGCACAATCGATCGCGCGACAATCTGTCGCGCGGAGCTAACGAACCACCATCGAATCCGTGAATCGAACGGTCGGATCGGGTGGAACACGTTGCTCTCTTCCCACGGGGCGAACGCGAAATTTGTTGAGCCCTTTGGAGCTTCTCTTAGAAATTAGGATAGTGAGGGAAACAGTTTCGATTGGTCGATGTAGTCGAGATTTAATTTCCAAATGTGGTTTTAAGATAAATTGTACTGGACGGTGGAAAAATGTTAAGTTAATTCTATGCACTATTTGTCGGTGAAAGAAGTGTTTGTTAATCTTGAAATTGTTAGAAAATATACTGTTTATAATGAGATGTAATATAGTGTTAAAATAGCCTTCACTGTGATATATTGGATTATAATAAAATGTAATAAAATATTAAAGTACCTTATACACTAATCTATTAAATTGTAATAAAATTTAATAAAATATTGAAATACTCTACACTATGATATCTTCCAGGTTTGTAATACAAATTGCCACTATTAACACAATGTTTCAAGCATTATCCAACAAGCACCGTTCCTAACAAAAATTAAACAATATTCACCCGTCTCCAGACCTCTCAAAAAAAGTTTCTAAAAAAAGAAAAATTCTCAAAAAGAACAAATTATCGTCAAAAAAGTTCCACAATGAAAAACCTCAAGCAACCATTCTTTGCGCCGATAGATAATGCGTTGAGATAAGCCATAATAGCGATCTGAAGCTACAAAGCGGCATTGTCCGTCGAGCGGCCGTAAGAACCGCGCCAGATAATTTTCGCGTGTTCCTCGGATAAATCGAGCGCATCCATCAAGGGAGTCCCGTTAAAGCGTTCGAACGATGACGCGATAAGTCAGAGACAATTCCGCGCGGTGCGGCGAGCGTCGCCGGAGCCGTCGAAGGATGCGGCGCGATAAGCGCGTTACGTCGTGAAAAAGCTCCGGCTAAAGCGACGCTCTCAGCCGTAGAAAAGACGGCGGGGAGTGGCGTGCACGCGTGACTGGTATCGACATCTCGAAATTGCGACGTTCGACGTGTCCATTGTCATCCGTCTCCTCGTCGCGAGGAAAATCGAAGAATATTCCGCCACGCGGCCTCTCAGGAGATAAAGACGCCGGCTGCCGTCGGGAACGGAGAAGATCTCTGCCGCATCTCCGTCGACGTCGGGGGGTCTCTGCAGACTCACTCCTCCGTCGACGTCGCGAGAAAAAAGAGACGGAATCGAGACGCGTCCCTGAAACCAATCGCAGCCGCCGCGGTACCGTAGCGGTGCCGTAGCGTTACCGTAGCGGCGAGGAGCAGTCTTCTGCGGCGAGGGACAGTCTTCGGATCACTCCTCCGTCGACGTCGCGAGAAAAAAGAAACGGAATCGAGACGCGTACGCGGTCTCTGGAACCAATTGCAGCCGCCGCGGTAACGTACCGGCGAGGGACAGTCTTCTGCAGCGGCGAATTATCGGAGATGCGTCGATAAAACGCGTTTGCGGCACCGCGTGCCCATTGTGCGCCGCCGTGGCAGACCGTGACGGACGGTGTTTCGTGATAAATCGCAGGGAATCGGTTCTCGTGCGGATCCGAGCGTCGCGTGATCCACAGAGAAAGCGCGCCGCTCGAGCTTCCGGGGAACCGCGCGCCCGGAAAACGCTAATCCGGTTCCGCGAAACGATCAGCCGCCGCGCATTTTATTTTCTTGCCGTGGGGAATTAGACATATCTGCGGCCAGCATTAATTAGTTGCAGATTCGGGGAAGCGTTTTCGATGCTGCTTCCGGTGGGGTCAAAGTACCAACCACTCTTGGTACATGAGAGATATCTGAACGTTGTTAACCCTTCCACATTATAGAATAAGTATTATTTTATCAAAGGCTAGATTTAAAAAATTGTTAAAAATGTAACTATTGTCAGGAACGTATAATTAAATTATATATGCACAATCTGCATTTTATGCATATGCATTCTATATAATAATATTAAATAGTACAATATTAAATAATATATAAAATTCTGGAATCAATTAAATAGTTATAATTTTTAATTATTCCCTGAAACCTTCTGACACACCTGGACCAATCACAGTGCACCGTAAAAAAATAGTTGCATGAAAAATCTTGCGATTATAACTGTAATTAACCAATTTTTATAACATTACTATCATACATTTTGATTCCATTAATTCGCAAAAATTCACAAAAATAATTGTGCGAAATATAAATTAAAATAAATATTTATTTCACTAGATGAATATCAATCTTTAAAAATAATAATGATAATTTTTAACCTTTAGAAATAAAACCTTAAAATTGGTTCGATCGCGCAGCTTATCAGCGCGGTGGAAATCAAGCGGAATTGTTTATTAAAGCGGCCTCCTTCGCGCGTTTAATTTTTCGTCGCGCGCGTTCACGCGATTCGAGGCGGGGTTCCGGGAAACGTCGGCGTTTCAGGTAAAACGTTTCGAACTAATCCGTGGCGATGTATTAAGTGCACGCATCGCAGGGTTGCAGCAGTTACCCCGATATCACGGAATCGAAAACGCGGCATGTAATGACGGAACACGCGGGCGCGGCGCCCGTCGAACTTTCGCGACGATTACCGGACTCCCAGAATCGTGGGAGTCCGCGGCGATCAATGCTGACTCATTCTCTTCCTGAGAAAACACATTCCTACTTCTTCGTCCTGCTGTTTCTCGTCTCGCGTTACCCACCGTCGTCCCTTAATGGTTTCGTATTTAAGGGAGGCTTCGGTCGCCGAGAATATTGGCCGAACCTTTCGAGGGATCATCGACGAATTTGTTTTGGCGAAACGCGATATCCTTCTGCGACAAACTTCGAAACCTTCGGTGAACTCAATAGCAGCGATATCAATTCTTTTTTCTCTTGAGAAAATAAGGTAATTGATTTTATAAAGAACGCGGTAATTTATTCGCGATTTAAAGGTTAGGTTTATTTTATGAACGAACTAGTTCTTGGTTCTTTTCAGTAATTTATTTTATAGTTTATTAATAGCTGCAAGAGTGGGGATATTTATTTTATGGATTGATTTATTTATGGTCCTTTATTAGTAATTTATTTATTTATTTATTTATTTTAAGTACGAATTCATTTATTTGATGTAGTTTAGATTTTTTTAAATTAATTCCTTCCAAATTCTTCCAACTAAAGCAAAAATATTTAAAAATCACTTACCTTGTATCTTCCCCCTCCAAAATAATTAAACAAATAAATAGGAAAGTAAGAAATGAAATAGCGGGGAGAAATATTTAAGCAACCGCTCGAGGTATACAAGAATATTTTATTCGTCGAAAGTAACAAATATACAATCTTCCAAATAAACTTGTGTCGATTGAAATCATCGGATTTCTCGCGGGTCGTTCTACGCGATCGAACGTCCGCGCGCGATTCGCTTTTCCATCCACGATCTTCCATACTATCTCTCTTTCTCTCTATCTCTCTTACTCTCATCCATTTCTTTTATTCGTTCTCGTTTCGCTAAAAAAAAAAGTCGTATCGTGTATCGGGCGCGGAGTGTATTGTCGACGTGCACGAAAGAAACGCGGCATTTTCAACAAACTTCTGAATAGAAACATCAACGGAAAACGTTCGTTTCGTTCTTCGATAAACCGAGAGGTGTGGAATTTTGGCACGATCATCCCCCCTCCTACAGGAAACGTATGGCGTACGTATGTGTCTCTCTCAACCCTTTCTTACCAGCCACGCGTGTCCCCTTTTCGTGCGTGTTCCGTTTCACATATACATATACATATAAATATATATATTTAGATACATATCTATATATACATATAAATATATATATTTAAATATATACCTATATAAATATATATATTTAAATATATACCTATATATACATATATATTTATTTATATATATATACATACATATATATATATAAATATATATATAACAAATCGATAAAACGCGTTCCATAAACCATCATCATTTTCTCGTTTATTTTATATCGTGCTGGAACGATGCCGATATCCTCCTCCTCCTCCTCCCCCCTCCCTTCGCTCTCGTTCCTTACTCTCGATGTCCTCTACCTAACTACCTATCTATACCTTTTTCGTTATTTATATATAAACATCCGTCGAGATGGAACCCGGTGGTCTCCATCGTTTCTCATCTTTTTTTCTGTTTAATTCCCGCGGGTTTTTTTCCTTAGTACGTATGTACACATATATCCATCTAAAACGCACAGTCTCTAGAATTTTTTTTATCTTCGTTTTACTTCGTTCACGATTATTACAACAGAGGTTTCGTTCGATTCACGTTCGTTCTGAATGAACGCGCCATCGAGCAGAGTGTCTATCCTCCTCTTCGTTTCATCTTACAAACGGGGTATACTATGTACAAAGAGCCGCGCGACGCCGCGCGCGACCGAAGGCAGTGTTTTCGATGAGTTTCGCCACGGAGAAGAGCGCGAGGCACCGGCTCTCCTCTATTTCTATCGCTCAAGATCTCCGTCTCTCTCGCTCTCCCTCGCTCTCTCGATCTTTTTATATCTCTCGCTCTCTATCTCTCTTTTTATTTCTTTCTCTGTCTCTCTCTCACTCTCTCTCGCTCTCTCGATGTTTTTAAATATTTCTCTCGCTCTCTCTCTCTCTCTCTCTCGATTTTTTTATATATAACTCTCGCTCTCTCTGTCTCTCTATATTTCTTTCTCTATCTCTTTATGTCTCTAGCTCTCTCTCTCTCTCTCTCACTCTATTTCTCTCGCACTCTCTCTCTCACTCTCTCTTATTCTCTCTTATTCTCTCGCCCTGTCTATGTCTCTCTGTCACTACCTCTCTCTGTCTCTGTCTCTCTGTCGCCACCTGTCTCTGTCTCCTTTACCGTCTCCGTCTCTTCTCCGTGGTCGCGGGTAGTTCACCGCTGGACGCCCCCCCTGATTATTCACCCACTAATTCACTGAACGTCCGGGGCCGTGGCGGCCTTGCTTATCACGGCTATCGCTCACCACTGGAATTGTCCCGAGGGGACGGCACACGGCCGTTCGCCGGCCACCGTTCAGAGCCACGGGCCCAGCTGCGCCTCGAGGATCGTCGCCGCGTCCGTCCGGCCCATCACCCGCAAATGGTTCAGCAGGTCCGTCACCGCCGTCGGCTCGTGGTGCTTCGCCTCCCACAGGTCCAGGATGTGCTCGGTCGGGCTCGACTTCGTCGCGAAGTAGTTGATGTACCTGCAACCCAACCGGGAACCCACCCTTTCGTCACCGAATCAAAACCAAATTCCTTCGAGGCTGCGCACGCGAAGCTAATTTACCCTAACTTGTCTCTACAAAATATTTTAAATAATATAATAACATTATAATGTAATATAATAAGAAATATAAATAAATAACTAAAATACCACTCTAGCTAATCTAGGTATAATAAACAATAAATATTAGCGATTATAAAATTGCTGAGACTCGATTGCATCGAAAGTTTTGCAGACTCGAATAATATAAAATTTAGTGATAATTTACTAATGTTCATGATTCATATTTAAATAATTTTTATGTATTGGATAAACTTTCCGATGGCTGAAGAATTTTTAATATTAATTTAGATGCGAGTCGCGTCAACGTGACGTTGTGAATTAGATCAGAATATTAACTACCCAATGAAGACTAATAAGTCAACCATAATCTCAGCAAAACCCGCGACGTAACCCCAAAATCTAAAGTCGTCGACTTGTATCTTGCTCGCGGCAGCGTAAATCATTGCAGCTACTTTGCGTCAACGTTACACGCGTAATTTGCTCGGCAAACCGCGGCGGCGGTCTAGCTGGGGGCCTCTGGCTGGAATAGCCACCTGTCAGTGATTTCCAAAGTAGCCGGCTACCGTGCGTAGCCGGCGTCGCGCGCGTGATCTAAGAAGGATATAAATGACTACCCTGTACTACCGAGTGCCGCAAAGAATACCGGGAGAGCCTGTCAGCCGTTGGTTCGCGGGGAACACCCAGCGGCAGGCTCGGCGAAACGATCGGAGAGCTACCGAGCCTACCAAGTCAATCCCGATAGAGGAGAGAGATCCTTTAAAAGACCGTCCATCCGTCGGTCAAGGAGCATTCAAAGAAACTGGCATCGCGCGTCCCCGGGGGGAACGGTGGCCCGTCAAGCTCGCCTCGAACACGCCCGTAATACTACTACTCCTCAAGATTGCTAACCTGTCAACCTGGAGCCTCTGCGCCAGCATTCTCCAGTCGTTGCCGTGGGCGTTCGGCGGGTCCAGGCACTGGCACAGCTGCTTCCTCAGGGACCTGGTAAACCGAAACGGTCTCAGGGTGGTGGAGTCGGTGGTCGCGTTGTTCGCATGCCCGCTGCTGACCACGGTCACCTCGCGCAACGGCCTGGTCACGCTTCCGGATGAGATCAATTGCTTCGCGCCGTCGTAGACGATCCTGAACACCTGCCTCGTGTCGGAGTTGCCCTGGGATACCTGGAGCTTGTAGCTCCTGGTTGTGGTCGGCCCGAAAGCCGCGTCCAAACCGAAGGTCACGTGCTTCGTGTTCTCCTGACAGTTCCAGATGTCTCTGACCCAGACCTCTTGCCTCTCCGTCGGCGACTTGCTCTGCCACTCGTTCCCGACCTCTTCCAAGCTCACGCACAGGATCTCGCCGTTGTCCTGGTAGAGCAACGTCCTCGGCTTGTCCAGCAGGTAGCCTCTGATCTGCGACTCTCTGTCGACGATCGCCTTCATCGCCGCCTTCGTGTCCTCCACCGCGTACACCCTCACGCAGCACTGCCCAGCTTGGCTCGCGAACAATGCCAGTCGAAGTCTCTTCGTCGCGATCGAGTTCTCGCAGCTTTGACCGGCCAGCACGTAGCCACGGAGCTGTTCCGTCACGATGAACGCCTCCGCGTGGTCCAGCTGCGTGAACAACGGCGTGTTGATCGTCTCGTTGCCCAGCGTCAGCACCCTCGTCCACGTGATCGCCTGGTGATCCTTCGACGATGCCACCGCCATGCCGTCTTCCACGCTCAGGCCGTCGCACGCCCACACGCTCAGCTCCCACGTGGCCGGGTGAAGCATCGCGCAGTGCTCGAACTGGAGGATCACCGGCTTGTTGAACGTCGCCGACGATGGGCCGCAGGTGACCACCGCGGACAGCTGCGTGATTCCGTCTGCGGGCAAACAAGCGTGTGCTTCGAGTTCGATACGGGATGGTGTTTGCGATCTTTTGTTACACATACGATTACTCGACGATTGCGAATTCGGGACAATTCGTGGCAATTTTGTGATTTTTATGGCGTTTCTTTTATTTAAAGGAAAGTCGCGTTTTCTACGATTTGGGAATGGAAATCCTTGGGGGTTTTGTATATTTCTGACAAAATTGAGAGGTTGAAAGTAGAAATATTATTATACATTATATAAATAATATGTGTCAATTTTTTATTGTTGGGCCTAGTAAGTTGTGACAGCTAGACTGCGGATCTTTATGCATTTGTCATAGAAACGTCCAGTTGAAGTTTCAAACATTACATATACTATACAAATTGAATTTTATATTATACCAATATTATATATAAATATTACAATATTATAAAAATTAAAATTTTATGACTAGACGACGCACCTTTGCGCAAAATAAAAATAAATTGCTCCATCCGACAACTCTGCCAACCAACTATAAACAGTTCAAATAATTGAAAACAATTATTCCCATCTAATTCCCATTTCTTTCAATCGTCTTGGAAAGCTAGTACATTCCGCATCAAGATCTCCCAATGACAGAGGAGGGCCGCGTCAACCCCGATTTCCGTCGATTGACCCGGAACGCGTTGCATAAAGATCCGCAGTCCGCTAACGACCGCAACAGCTGTCCACTCCGGTGCCACTGCAGACCCAGAGAGAGAGAGAGAGAGAGAGAGAGAGAGAGAGAGAGAGAGAGAGAGAGATAGGAGGCCAAGCACCGGAGAGAAACCGATGGACAGCTATCAATCGATGCAGCTCTCTCCGAATCGTGCCGGCCGAAATGTGGATCAAGGAGGTGGTTGTGTCTCTGCGCGGAGCCGAAACCAGCGTGGAACGCGTCGAGTGTCGGGTGAAACCCGAAGCACCTTAGGGACGGCCCTCGACGCGACGCGTCCGGGGAAAAACGTCGGTGCCGGGGATCGGGGTCCGTCAATATTCATTAGCCTCGGTCCCCGACGTATGGCGGCCCGTCGGGGCGGCGACCCGTGGCCGAAATTATTTTATGCGGTGCCAGGAGGTTTATGGTTACGGTTATATTGTGGACTTTATGCGGTTATGGGAGGAATGAGTAGGTGAAAGGTAAAATGGAGATGTTGGAAGGTGAGATGATGTAATAGGTAACTGGATGGTAGTGTTGTATTAGGTACTTAGAAGGTACTATTGTTTTAGGTAATTAGAAGGTACTAAGTATTAGATTTAATTCTTGAAACATTGTTTAAATAAGGAATAAATGTTGATTAATACTGGAGCTGCGAAATCGGTCAAAATGACTGAGTCCGAGAGCTTGGGTGTGAGGTTATATCGCGCCCGCCGAATAGCTCAGACCTGGCACCAAGCGATCATCACCTGTTCAAGCATTTGCAAAATTTTCTTAATAGGAAAAAACTGGCCTCAAGAGACGCTTGTGAAAATGGTCAAATTTTTCACCAATAGCGACGAGGAGGATTTCTCGAATCACGGAATTATGAAATTGCCTTCAAAATGGACAAAAGTTCCCAAACAAAATCGCGCATATGTGATCCAAATCGGATCATTCCAACATTGTTAATTTGATCGTCGAAACGAAGAGAAAAAAGGCTCGGAACTTTTCGCTCCGCCTAATATTTTAAAGCTACGAGGGGTTGTAAAATTATTAGAGCATCGTCGAAAAACATGAGATTCAGTGGAATCGACTATCCGGCCATGGATCCTCCGGTGCGGTTCCGCGGCGTGCTAGGAAGCGGAGGGGAAGGTGGGGGGTCGGCTCTCGTCCGTTGATTGAATCGGATCGATATCCGGTCGTCGGGGCGTAACGGGGTAAACCCGTCATACGCACCGGTCGCAATTAATAATGCACGCATCACTTACCGGGTAATCGAGGCCTAAAGCGATCCTCGTTGAGCACCGCCAGGTAGAGTTCCTCCCTGAGTGGCTTGGGCACCGCTCCCTCGGGCACCGACATCGATATGCCGGCGTCCGGCAGCACGAGGAGGGCGCCCCGCGTGTTCACCGCCGCCCCGGCGACGTTCCCGGTCTCGAGCTTCGGCAGCCGGACGCTCTCCGAGGCGACGTTGTAGGTGGAGTCCGAGGACGGGTAGGAGCTAGTGACGCTGTTCTCGCAGTCGGAATGGATCTGCTTGTCGCTGCATGACTCCTGGGTCGAGGTGCTCGGCGTGGGCGACATGGGCGACGGTTGGGGCGCGATCGATAGGTGGGGCACGTCGTAGTGGTGCTCGGAGAGGGATCTCGACATCGACAGCTTCGGGTCGAAAGGATACTCGTAGCAGGCCGGCACGCTCGTCGCCGTTACGTCCGGCTGCAGGCTCAGCTTCTTGTCCTGGTCCGGGAAGAACTCCGGCTGGAATTCTGAAACGCACACCGCCGAGCCACGGCCCGTGGGTATCTCTGCGCGCTGCGGACAGACGCCGCCGTCATACTACTACCCCTGCCGGAACCTACTCGATCGTAGTCTACCGTCTGACTTTACTACTATTCGTATGGTCCGCGAGAAAAGTGATTTCGTTAAGGATCGATTAGAAATACAGTGCTTATTCGATTGGCTTACGCGCGAGGGTGGTAGCAAATTTACAAAGAGAAGCTATGAACTATGCGACGTCGTAGTGCTGCTATAGTCCTCGCGCGAGAAGAAGGCGCCTTCGCGGTCGCGTTCCCCCTCTTACTAGCAGCGCTACCGCCATTACCCCCACTACTCCCACCGCGCTACTATAGGTCGCTGTTGATCGCTGGCGATATTCGTCACTCTCTATCGACCAATAGTAACCGATAGTTACGACAGTGAGTTAGCTATTAAAGCTATTAAGAGGGGGGATGTAGATACAAAGGCGCCTCCTTCTCGCGCGAAGACTATACCTATCTCTCACCCGAGAAATTTTACTCGAAATTTGAAACAACTAAAGAAGAATTAAAATCTCGATTACCTAAACTTAACTCCAAAATTAGCCCAAAAATAACTGATTAAAAATTAAATCCGAAGGCAAATTGGCAAAAATTTCTACGTAAAGTCGATGTTAATGTAACAATTAATATAACCTTTTATTTTATAAAACTGGGAATGAAAGAATAAGGATATTTTCTTAGGAATCTAATACACCGTCGTCTTTAATTCTCGAATTATTGGCAGGATCTCTTTCGCTGAATGAACGCTCGAATAACTCTTCCACCAACCGCGTCTGCGGTTCTGATCGAATATTTTCTGCCAGGGGTGGTGTACCGACTCCAACGCGACTCCGCTCGCCGCTTTCATCGGTCCGTACTCTGTGTTTACGCGAACACATTTTGCTTTACGTGCTATTTGCTATTCCCTTTAGCCCTGGCTATCTCTCTGCGGGCCGCCTCTCTGACTGGCGGAGGACGCGGAGCTTCGACGATTGTGCTCGGATTGATCCGTTGAAAACTCGCTCGTGATTCGATAGAGAAGCCGGCAGACTTTATTACGCGATTAACTGTTACGCGATTTTAATCTGTTAGCTGCGTCAATATATTTAAAATATAAATTTTGTTACACGTTTTATCAATCGAACTGAGTGTAGTCTTTTTGATAATTGTTCTAAAATTGTCCTAAATCACACCTTGTCGCACTGATTGAATGATCAATTCTATGACAATTAAATATTGCAATGAAAATATTGCAATTAAAATATAGCAATTAAAATATTGCAATTAAAATATAGCAATTAAAATATTGCAGTTAAAATATTGTAATTAAAATATATTATTACATCGATTGAAGCAAATTGAATCGAAATAGAACCTGACATAACCCTAGAACCCTAGAAAACGTCAACCCCAGTCAATAACGTCGTTCGAAGACATTCGCGCGGTATAGTCTCGTCGTCGACTAACAAGACCAGCGTCCCCCGATCCACTATGATTTGCTCGATCGCAGAGTTTCCGCAGAAAGGTTGTGCAACAGTCCCGGCTCGTTCCAGATACGTCACACCGTTAACCGCGCTCTATTCTTACGATCGTTCCGTGACCATGGTCGGACGAAAGCGGCGAGCACGTAATGTCAGTCAAACACCGAAGCGGTATCATTCGGATCGTGATCCGCGAGCAAAGGGCCGAGAGAGACTAGGTAGGTAACGGGCTCTCGCTCGTCGCAACGTCGCGGAAAAAAAGCGAACGTCGAACTCGACGAAAGAAGTGCAGGTGTGTACACTGCGCGACGAAATGACAGGACACCGCGGAATTTTTCGCGTTAGACAATTTCATTGAATCGAAGAGTTAAAAGCCGCGATCGAAGAAGGTTGGAACGCAGTTTCGCGTAGTTATTATATTTAAAAAATTAAAAATTTAAAGAATTTTTAAAATTATAAAAATTATATAAATTTTAAAAATTATAAAAATTATATAAATCACTACCCAGGAGAATGTTAGCGATTCTAGAAAAGAAAGGAATGCGTACACATTATTGAAATTAAATAAAACATTAAAATGGAATAAAAATCATATTTTTCCTGCACGTGTCCTATCATTTTGTCGCGCAGTGTAACGAGACCACCGCTGTAATTACAGTGCGCGCCCGCGCGCGTCCGTCACCTTCTCGCACCTTTGTTCGAGGATTAGCGGGAGGTGAGGCGGCAGGTTTTCTATTTTTTTTTCAGGCGATGCTTACCGTTACGGGCCATGGAGTAAAGGGAATGGTCCCGACCTTTGCGCCTGAGGAACTTCGCCAGGAAGGCTACCAGGCCGCCGATCACCACGCAGGCGACGGTCAGGCCGACGTAGAGAGCGACGTCCATCTGCCGGTTCGCTGTCAACATCAAACGTTTTTCGTTTCACGCAGGCTTTTTTTCTCGCGAAAAGGCTCTAATAAGCGGACGAGAGGAGAAAGGCGCGAGGGATTTCAATCTTTCTAGAGAGAGAAAGCAATCTTTCAGGAGGGAGACAGAAAAAAAGAGAGAGAGAAAAAGAAAGAGAGAGAGAGAGAGAGAGGAGAGATCGCCGGCAGACGCTAATTCGAAACTTTGTCGCCGCGTCGCTCGCAGGGATTATCGCTTCGCGCGGGATTAGAGTAACCAACAGGCGTTAATTCCTCGTTTTAAGCAGCGCTACGCGAGATGCGACCTCCGCCGACTCTCTGTTGTCCACCGTCTGCCTCCTCTTTAACCTTTTTAGCGAGCCTGAATTTTCGCGCGGGGCTGTTTCCTCGGCGAGGCTCACTTCGACGCGAATTCAACGTAAAGGATACTGCGACGAGCTGCGCGATGGACAACGCTGTTCTGTGTGCGATTGTATTAGAGTGAAGATTGGGATTATTATATTATAATTCTTTTTAAGATATAGTAAAATGCATTAAAATATATTAAGATGTTTTAAGATGTATTTAAATGTATTAAAATATATTAAGATGTATTAAGATGTATTAAGATGTATTAAGATGTATTAAGATGTATTAAGATGTATTTAGATGTATTAAGACATATACTTTGACTTTAACCCTTTGCGAATGGAAGACTTTTTTTTATCCTGTGAGATAGTAGGATGTGGCGATTTTTCGCAGACGTGTCAATTGTCTACATAAAAATTATTTTAATTTGTATACAATGCAAATATAATTTATATAAAATAATTTATATAAAATACAAATATAATCTATATATAATTCAGATATAATTTACATAATTTACAATTTATATAATACAATTTATATATAACAATTATATAAATTCGCGCGAAACCCAGTGACGATCGAGATCAAAGACTTAATAATTCACCCTAATAATCACCCCATCAATATTCAGTGCGATTTTATTTTCGATACAATAGAGCCTAGCCCGTGCAATCATAAACCTAAAACCGCGCGAAATCCACTATGTCAACGCGTGGTTTAAAAAGACGGCGACCGCGAAAGCCGCATCGCCGCGTCGTATCTAAGAGGTTAAAGAAGGCGGCGGCGCGCGAACCGGCGCCGGTAATTTTCGCGTGTCCGCGAGAAGCGTGCCCTCGCCTCGGCGGCGCTCGCGCGACCGGACGCCGACCGACAGCCGACCCCTCCCCCCACCCCGCTCATGAATAATTTACGCGGCAACTTTTATTTACTTTTTACGGGGCCGGGACACACAGCACCCGACCGTTTTTTTCGTCGGAGGAGCACCGTGGAAGAGGGACGCGTTTTTAAACGGTTTCCCTTCCCCCACCCCCCTCTCTCGCCTTCGGTCCTCCTCGCTAAATATTACGGGCCGTCGTAGCAAAGTTTTAAGGTTCCTCTCCATTTACGCCGAGGGGCCGGCGCGAGGCGCACGACCCGTTCCAGGGGCCGGTTTATCGTTTTACTGCCGCGCGCGCGTTATTCCGCGCGGCGATAAAGATTCGGATCGTTATTATCGCGGCCATTAACGCGTCCCCGAGCGAGAAACGGTAAAGCACCGACCGCGGCGTAGGAGAACCGTTCGCCTCCTCCTCCTCGTCGTCGTCGTCGTCGTTGGATCGACGCGCGTATTTTTGGGGATGATCGACCGGGTGGAGGGCCGCCAAGGATATGTTCCTTGAAGGTTATGTTCCATAAGACGCGACGCGTTCGTCGTTTAATTAATTATTTTAGAATCGCTGCGCTGAGAATTTTCTTCCGTTTTTCAGAATTTCTTTTCTTTTTCTTTTCTATTTTATTGGGCCTTTTTTATTTTACCTCTGCAATGAGATTATTTTGTAAATTCAAGTAGGTTATATAGTGCTGGTTATAATCTTTATGTGTACTGTAAAGATTTGCATTAATCGATGACGACTTTGACACTTTGCACTCGCAGCCATTTTGACTCCAAATTATTTTTAGGTTACGTAGAATATTACGGTTCAAATCGTAAATTCGAAGAATTAACCCTTTGCACTCCATGCCATTTCAATTGGAAATCTGAAATAATTGCTCTCGCAAATTTAACAATTTTTAAAATGCAAACTTTGTTAGTACAGAGATCATTTTGCAACGTGATTTTACAACAATTTTCTGTTGCCTCGCCACTCGAGCATAATGAATTAATACAAAGTTCGTGATCGGGATCCGCGGTGGCTTTTGCCGAACGATCGTAATCGGAGACGTATTTAAAAAAAGGAAGAAAAAGAAGAAAAAGAAAAAGACGAGGATTTACGTCGAGCCCAGGATTTCGCAATAATAATATAAATGTTCCCGGAGTAATTGCTGGATAATCGCGGCGGCGTCGGCGGTGTGTTTTCCTCGGCCGGTTGGCTCACCGCCGGGACTTATTTCGACCAATAAAACTCGTTCGAGGTCCGACCGGGCGGGATAATGTATAGTGCCATTAAAAAGGCCTACGACTTCGTGTGCAACAACCTAATAATTTCGTGTCGGTCGCGAGAGACGGACAGTGAACACGATGCCAACAAAGGCTACGTGGGAAGCGATTAAAAGGCACCGGGGGAGGGACTGAGAAACGGCGATCCGCGGCGGGAGAGGGACGGAGGGATTGAGAAAGAAAGAGAAAAAGTGGGAGAGGGGGAAAGAGACGGAGAGGGTAGGAGAAATAAAGAGGAACAGAGGCAGGGAGGTGGAGCGACGAGGAGACTGAGATATAAAGAGAAAGAGAGGAAGAGTGACGAAGAGACTGAGATATAAAGAGAAAGAGAGAAAGAGAGGAAGAGTGACGAAGAGGCTGAGAAATAAAGAGAAAGAGAGAAAGACAGAAAGAGTGACGAAGAGAATGAGAAATAAAGAGAAACAGAGAAAGAGAAACCAAGAGGAAGAGGGACAGAGAGACCAAGAAAGAAAGAGAAAGAGAAACAGCGAAAGAGAAAGAAAGGGAAACAGAGAAAGAGGGAAAGAGAGGGGGAGGGACAGAGAAAGGATTGCGTCACGCTGCAATATCCTCCTCGACTCCCCCTTTCGCCGTGTCCGTATGAAATCGGGATTGAATTACCTGTATGCAAAGTTTCACCGAGATTCGAACGCGCGTTTTATGAATTATGTAACAGCGAGCCGCGAGAGCCGGGGCGAGTTCTTCGCCGGATTAAGGGAACGCGCTCGCCGGCCCCCGTAAATACAGAACGATACACGGGGCCGTCATAAATCGAGAAAGTTCCAGGATATCAATTTACGAAAATTATTCTTGAAAGTTTTCTCATCGGGGATGCGGCCGTCCCGCGACGTTTCCGCGCCAGTGTGGACGACGAGGAGGAGGAGGGGGAGGAGGAGGATCCCGCGACCGGCCAAATTGATTCCAACTCGAGCCAACTAACCCGTCGGTTAATTTTTAACTAATTTCGCCTACTATAGCAAGTGGAGAGGCTATGCAACCCTTGGACAACGCGTCGCTCATTTTCTGCCGCATGCTTCGCCCCTCTATTCGCCAATTCTGTTGCAGTTGCAGTTTTTACGGACGAGGCAAACTGGAACGAGGCAATTGCATCTTTTGTTGATGGAAATTCTGTATGTGGATTTCCAATTTATGTCGACGAAAATTACAGAGTAAATCGCGAAGAATATTTTAATAGTAATATTAATTTCCTTCTCATTTAATTATGATAAAAACTGTACTTAGCATTAGCATCTCTTATTAAAATTAGTATATCTTATTAAAATGCTTATTAAAATTGTACTTCGTTATTATTAACAGCTTCAGCACTTCTCACTATTTTATGAATAAATAGATAATTAATAATTTACATTTAGCGATTAAAAACACATTTAGCAATAAAAATTCAGTCAGCCCAACAAATTCTTCGTCACAAAAAAATAGGCAATATTTTTGTTATCAGTTAATCAATTTTGTTATAATCTGGTATAAATAAACTTTATACCTGTGTTCATTCGTAGCAAAAAGTTTATTGTAAAATTTTACACGCGTCCCTTGATTTCAACAGATTACTCTTATAAGCAACGAGGGTACGAATACTTATGGGACAGACTGTATTCGCGCGAGGATCCGGAAGGCTCGTCTTCTTTTCTCTATATCTCTCTCCCCCCGGCTCCTTGATCGCCGCGTTTAGGATGCGCGTGCCGGCACGGGATTTTCGTGGAACATCGCGACAAACCGATGGCTGACGTTCCTAAGCTTCTTCCAATTTTAGAATGTCAAAGCCATTCCCGGTTGTAACCCCGGTACGTGACACTCCCGAGGGCCCGTTCCTCCTCGGCGCGGGATCATGGCGAGCGTGCTTGTGTCTGGGTTGGCGCGCGCGCTAGCTCTCGGTTGTCCCCGGGACACGTGCCTCGAACATCAATATACGGGCGGCGACGAAAACGCATACGAATTCCGCGAGCGGCACGGAGAGAGCCTCTTCTTCTACCACCCCCCCGTACGAAAATGCAATAGTTCCGCGTCGTTACCCTCGCCGGAGGAGGGGAGAGAGGAGAACGGGGTGAACGAGGAGAGCTGTTCGCGAGTCTCACCCTACGCGGGCCTGAAAACTGCCGCAGGGGTCGACGAGATTTATTTTCTTAGCGGCAATTGATAACGCTTCATAACCCCGTACCCAATGTATCCGAACGCCATAACTCACGGAGCTTGCTCCCCTAAGAAGTCTGCGGCCGGCAGTCGATAGCCCGGTTCCGTTTCCTTTATCGGGCATCCACAGGTCGTCCGAGGACCGAACACAGGTACTGGCTCGGGCTGGCCATAGACAACGAGAAATCAAGGTTTCGGTCTTTGCACTTGCGTTAGGTGTAAATACACTGTGCACTTGAATGGTGATTTTGATGAATCACTAATGATTTTTATGTTATGATGTTTTAATCAAATTTTTACATCGACGAATTTTTTTATTTTTGAAGAAATAAACTCCTCGCAATCGGAGCCATTTTAACTGGAAATTATTTTTCAGACTGTGTTCCCATTTTATATAATTAATTATGTATTATATAATATGTAACTGAATCATTAGGAATTAACTCAGAATTATTAGGAATTATTGAGCATCAATTCGGAAGTATTAAGAATTAATTCAGAATGCTTAAAAATCAATTCTCAATTACTAGGAATCACTACAGAATTACTAAGTCTCAATTATTGAAAGTGTTTAAGAATTAATTCAGACTTATTAAGAATCAATACAAAATTACCAATGATTAATTATTAAAACTGGTTAAGAATTAATTATCCAGAATTTTTATCAGACCCAACCCAATCCAATAAAAAACAAATGAGAGAGTATCTGCCTTATCTATAAGAGTATCTGTCTGTGTTTATGTCTGCTCCTAATCTTGGAAGCAGCGCATGCACCTAGGCCCTCGAGAGAGACTATACCTGGAGGGATATCTCTTTCGGGTCGAGTGTAATTGCCAAGCGGGCTGGAACCTTCGGTAGGAACCGGGACCCCGGAACCTCGGCCCCGGACAGAGACTCTCTCTCTCTCTCTCGGTCTCTCTCTCTCTCTCTCTGTTGTTCTTCAAACGAAATTATCGAACTTGCTAAGTTCGTCGGCGGGACAATGGAATTAGCGCAACTTTGTTTCCTACAACCACCCGCGCCCATCCACTCCGCCCCTCCTGAGATCACGAAAAAGATGAACGAATTAAGCTCTGGCTTCTAAATTCCGGGGAGATTCGAGGACGGCGAAGATCGTGCTGCACGAAACGAAGTTCGTCGAAGGGCAACGAAGTTCGCCGACTCTCGTTGTTGCATATCGTGTCTCGGTGAACATCACGCGCGAGTTATTTTCGTTGTCTTCCTCGTTGTTTTGTGAAAAATCGTTTTGTGGAGAATGTGGTAAGCTTGATTGGTAGGTTGGATGTTTCTGTAGGATTGTGTTATTATATTATGTTAATAGAACTGGGTTTAGTATGATGATTGAATTTGTTTAGAGTTTTCGATGTTTTTAGTATTATTGTATGGAATTGTTAAGAATTAATTGCTGGGACTTTTATTGAGATTTAAGCTTTAGTTATTTTGGGAATTGTTGAGAATTATCGAGAATCATTGAGAATTAATCATTTAGAATTATCGAAAATTTTTGAGAATTAATTAATTCTTCAGAATTATCAAGTGTTATTGAGGATTAATGCTTCAGAATGATTGGAAACGAAGGCCTTAACAATTCGTCAGATTTATCAAGAATTGTTGAAAATTAATTCTTCAGAATTATCAAGAATTATTGAGAATTAATGTTTCAGAATTATCAAGAATTATTGAGAATTAATGCTTCAGAATAATCAAGAATTGTCAAGAATCAACTGTTGAAAATTATCGACGAAATTATCAAAAACTAGCAAACCTGGCGAACTCCGTTTCGCCACCAGATGGCTTCGTTTTTTGTAACATTTCGTTTGGGGATTAAAAGATGAAGAAAAGTTATTTTTTTTGTTTTATAAACCATATTGGTTTGTAGTACATGCTATGTATCAGAGATAGCGCTGTATGTGAAAAATGATTTTCCCTGTTTTCCTGCTTTTCTGTTGAAATTTTTCCAGAATTTTGATTGCTATAAACCTCACGGAGCCCGAGACCTTTCCAACGAATGCAAAACCGTGGAAATCGGTTCGTGCGTTCTGGAGTTATAGCGTCAGGAAGGAAAACCCGACTTATTTTTATATAATAGATTACTGAGAATTAATGCTTCTCTTACTGAGAATTAAAGCTACGAACATGCTCTCTCTCTCTCTCTCTCTCTCTCTCTCTCTCTCTCTCGAGGCGGGGTAGTTTTTCGGCCGGATTCGCCTCGCGACGAGAACATCGAAGCGACCGCTGCCCGCATTCGTGCGAATCGTTCGAAAATCGCGAGGTCGAGCGCCGTGATCGCGATTCGTACGTTCTTATCGTGTCGGGTTCTCGAAAATCGAGCCTCTCCCTCGCCGGATTCAGGGGAGTATAGTTTTCTGGCCGGTAATCCCGACAGAGCGAGCGGTGTACAACGCGGGTTCGGGGCTCCGCGGGCACGGTATAATGGCACTTTATTTGCATGCACGATCAATTTCCCCTGTTGCAGGCCGCTGAGGGGCGTAACGGCCACCGATTACATAATTTTCTTCGATATTAAAGCGGCCCCCACCCCCTCGAAGCCGCGTCGGGACCGAAGGGTGGGTGGACCGTATCGCGTGCAACTTTGATGTGGCCCGGTCGATAGAATCGTCCGGAGCTAACCGGCGGCGGACGGGGGATGGGGGGAGGGGTGTCCGGATCTATACGGAGCCAGTGGGCCACCCTTGACTACCAGCCGCCATCTCATTGTTACGATTGTTTGGACCCGGTTCTCCGCTGGCAGGCGATCGGCTACCCCGGGCCCCCTCCGCGAAGCGTCAATAATTAACCAGTCGCGTAATTAAAAGTAAATAGTCGGGGGTGAGGACCCCCTCTCTCTCTCTCTCTCTCACTCTTTCTCTCTCTCGCTCTCTTGGTTCTAGCAGCCGGCGCGCTCCCCGTTGACGCGGAAAATTTCATCGGCAAACCCACTTGAGCACGATTGCGTCCTTCCGAACCTTTTTCCTTTTCGATCGCGAGGGGCTGACGAACCGGCATCCATCAATTTCGACGCCGCCGTTCTCCCGTTCGAAAACATTCGAATTGATTTTTCCGCGTGCTGCTTCGCTGTTCGAAATAAATGCGACGCGTGCGTAAGGAGAAATGTGTTCGCAAATATCATTTACCAATTGCGGACGGGGATTTGGAGGCATTCTATATTGTACACGATTTTTGTTAACTTTTTTTCTGAACAATTGAGAAAGTTGTGAACAAATAATTCATACTGTTAATTATATGTATCTGTTCATGTATCGCGAAATAGATTAAATAATAGGATGAACTTATATCTGGAGAGTGTTTTTTCTTTACCCAAAATCTCATCCCGAAAAATTTTTTTAATTTCATCCCTTAAAACTAGCTATCGACTTTTAATCCCAAATCAGGTACGAAAAATGTCATTCCAGCAAAATATTATTAATATCACGTTCCAAAATAATTTCAAGAAATCCTCCTTAATTAAGTCTGCCTTAAAACAGTGAAAAGTGCAATTGTTTTACGAGTTTTTAATCTAAAATTTCATCTAAGAAGCACCAGATCATAAAAATAGGATCACCGTCGATAAAAAAAAATTGTTTCACGCTTAAAACAGCTTCGACTACAAAGGGTTAATTACACTACACTATACCATTAATCTACACCTCCGCGAGTTAATTAGATCGGTACGACGCGCGCGACAGACGTCTTAAAATTCGCGAGCAACGCGACGGAAGTTATTTACGAACGAGCGCTAACAAATTTATGCCGCGCATTCGTCAGAGAATTACCGGAACGTAGAGAGAGAGAGAGAGAGAGGGAGAGCGCGCGCGTCGCGGCGGACCACGTTGAGACGAATATAGAGCCGACAGGCTGCCACCGAACGGAGATAACTTCATAAATATCTTTCGGGTACGTGTTCGACTTCGGAGCGGAAAGCCTGGCGCGCTCGGCTCTGCGCCCGTCGTTCCCCACATAAATATCCATCGGGCCGCGTGTCCCCCCGTTGTCATTACCCTCTCGCAAAAACCGGCCGGCGAGGTAATCAATGATGAATCGACGAATTCGTCCGCCGCCGCGTCGCAACAGGGTGTCTGTCCTGCCGCGACACACGCTCGCGTTCGCTCCATTAACCCCTTACCGTACTTTGACGAGAGTCCGACTCGCGATGGAAAATTACTAGCAATAAACGATTAAATATGTACGTTATTCTGTTCTTTGAAATTTGAATAAAATTCCTTGTTATTAACAATATCCTGTTCGATTACCTTTTAAAATAATTTTCATGCTAACAAAGCGTAAGTTTCAAAAATTGTTAAATGTGATATGACATTGATATGAGTCGCAAGAATCAATTTGATACGCATAAAAGTTTATTTCGTTAAATAGAATAGAAATATTATCAACCAGGAAAATAATTTCATGTTTCTGGTAAAAATGGCTTCGAGTGGAAAGGGTTGATGTCTTGTCCCTTCAAAGAAATTATGTCAATTGAAAAATTCGCGGTAACGGTGAAGAAAATGGTCCGTCAAGGGGTTAAAGGGAGAGGAGAGGAGAGGAGAATTTTCTAGCCGCCGTTAAAAAGCCAACGCGTTCCCAGCGTCGCATTTAATACACCCGGAATCGATGCGTATCGCGAGAGCAAACGCGGTCTATAAGTCGGTCGCCAGCGCGGTCTTCTATTTAGTCGTCCGATTTGAATGCTATCAGATCGCGAGAGGAGAGCCGTGTAGCGCCACACGCTCTCCGCAAGCACCGGCGCCGATTCAGCGCCGATAGGCGAAACGGCCGTGAAGAATCCCACACGAGGAGTAGAATGTCGCGCGACGAGTTCGGGCACCGAGCGTTTTCTAAGACGGGTCGCACCCTGCTTCTCTCCTACCACCTACTCGTCGTCGGCTATTTCTTTTTCTCTCTCGATCCTGCCCGCCTCGACGCGGAACCAATCGGGGGTGGTTCCCGACGGATCGCGATTATCTAATCGCCGCGCCTCTGCGTCCCACCGGCACCCACCGGACGACTCTTGATGAGAATTCCTTCGCGAATCGCGCGCGCCGATTGAATCAATTCCTTGATTATATCTGTATTCCTGTTTCTCCGGTGCACGTTTTTATTTCTCATCCGCTGCTTTCGTTTGTAAATTAGTTCATCTAAATGCGACTGTATTTAATATTCCTTTACCGGCTTTTATTTTCTGTAGACGCTGTATGTAATTTTTGTGGAATTTCTTTTCTGTTGTACTTTATTTAATATCTGGAGTTTCTGTTATTTCTTTTTATGGTGATTTTATCATTCTGAGGGAAAAGGGTATTTTTAGATTATCGAGGGATATTTTGTATTACTTTTATCATTTATATGTTTATATATTTATTATTTTATATATACGGTTATATTATGTCGGTTGCATTCCTTTTGTGTTCTTTATTATTTTAGTAATTTTATATATTTTATCCAGCCTTGATTTTTAGATATACTTCTAGAATATTTATTATATATATATTTTTTACTATAGTTGCATTATTTTTATTATATTTTATCACTGGTAATTCAATAGAGACATCGTCCAAATTTATTTCATTTTTTGAAACTATATTCCATCTACTTTCTTTAATTATTTTAGACTCTAATAAAACAGACTGTACTATTATTTATCACATTTTTACTCAACGCAAATTTTACTATAATATTCGCTTTCCATCGAAAATTTTATCTATAAATCTCTTGTTATTATTTCATCGTCACAGAGATGCACGAAGGTTGCATCAGTCGGATTGGAGCCCCGATTGCATTTCAACCCCCTCGACCATGCCCCATGGAGGTCCTTTACTTAAGTATGATATACTATTCCATTATCCATCGCGCGAACTACCCCCGAGCCGATGATCTACAGCCCCGGGAGCCCGGTTTACGATTAACGGAAGGGTTAATATCACTTAACAGCGTCGTCCTAACCTAGCGCGATGACGAAAATACGAATTACGCTCGTACGCTTATGATTGAATGGTGGATCTGGAACGACGGCGCGACGTCTTTTGTCACGGCGTCGAATATTACGCCGCCATCGCGGTCGTCGACGTCAAAGGGTTCAACACTAGATTTACCAGCAATTTAAGGATAATTATTTCTACCGAGTCAGAATTATACTTATTTTTACCGAGTCAGAATTATACTTATTTTTACCGAGTCGGAATGATACGTATTTCTGCGAGTAAAAAATGACTGGTCTTTAGAAAAATATAATTGGTGGTATTTTCAGTTTTTGTTTACTTTCAAAAAATGACAATAAAAAAAGAAACAAGTCATTTTGACTGGTGCTGGTGTAATTGTCAAGAATAAAAATTATTAAAAATTAAAAAATATTAAAATGATCGAAAATCAGAAAATATTAAAATTATCAGAAATCAAAAAATATTAAAATGATTAAAATTCAAAAAATATATTACGAACACATAGAAAATAATATAAAGTTCATAAAACTGATTCTATAATTATGGCTATGTCAAAGGTTACGGTATGATTCCAGAAAGAAACTGTTACATGCAATGTCAAATGTTACACGGAATGTTGAAATGTAGCATTGAATTTTCAATCGCAAAGCCAGTCATTTCGACAGGCACTGGTAAATCCAGTGTTAACGGCGCCGAAAGGAGATTAAAGCCCGTGGGAGAAAACGCCGGCTTTTGTTCGCCGATGGAGAGACTTACCTTCCTCGGTCAAGTGAGCGCCACCCATTTTCGTGCCGCCGTCTGGAAAAAAAAAAGAAGAGCGAACGGGCTCTAGAAATGTGGATGTAATTGAGGGCTAAGTGGGTGAGCTACGGTAATTGACACGTAAAAGGGAGCGATTCTCGGATTCCGGCGCGATGGGAACCGGTCCCGAGGAACTCGTCCTCTTGAACCCCGCGCGCGCACACGGGGCTTTTACTGTTGCGAACGTGGTCTACCTCTGCGCGCGGACGATTCGTGGTCAAAAGTCAATTTCCCCGGCCCGCGTATTTTCCGCGATTGTTTCGCCTAATTAACTCACACAGCTCGACTATAATTCGCGGTCGAACAAAATCGAATACAAAAATTTAATGATAAAAATTTGAAGAAACTAATCT